>NW_013566698.1:0-19310 GCF_000499605.1 Eimeria maxima | reverse complement strand
GTGAGATCTGGGTTAAATTCTGAAATGGCCACAATTTCTCATTTTTGGGTATCTTTTGAGTGACATTTTTGTGTGGCCTGGTTTGATTCCAGGAGCTGCTGCGTGGTAGGTAAATGGAAATGCTGCGAGGGAATGCGCATGCTTGCAGAGGACTGTTGTTGTTCCATATATAGTTCTGGAGCTGCAGTAAAGGGGTAGCTCGCCTTGACTGCTCGCCACCTTCCACGAAAGCTTATTGCATTACTTCGCCTACGCAGAGAGTGCGAACCACATCAGGTGGCTGCATATGTACCGGCCGGTGCATGCAACTGCGTTCGAGGCTGGTGGCAACAACAAGGTTGGAAATTTTTAATTGAAGGGCAGCAGCTGTGGCGCAGCTGTGCCGTTGGAAACAATTCCTAGCCTGCAGACGCAGGGAATGCGACAAGTGTGAGATCTGGGTTAAATTCTGAAATGGCCACAATTTCTCATTTTTGGGTATCTTTTGAGTGACATTTTTGTGTGGCCTGGTTTGATTCCAGGAGCTGCTGCGTGGTAGATAAATGGAAATGCTGCGAGGGAATGCGCATGCTTGCAGAGGACTGTTGTTGTTCCATATATAGTTCTGGAGCTGCAGTAAAGGGGTAGCTCGCCTTGACTGCTCGCCACCTTCCACGAAAGCTTATTGCATTACTTCGATTCCGCAGCTAGTGAGGACCACGCCATGTGGCTGCAGATGTGCCGACGGGTGCATGTCAGTGGGTTCAAGCGTGGTGGCAACGATAAGCTTGTCAGTACATCAGTCAGGCGCTGATTTCGAGTAGTGGTCAGGATTCGCCCGAGTTTCGCTTGGGTTTACTGATTGTCCCACCTAGGCTGTGTGATATATGTGTCTGCAAGAACGCCGTAGAAATGGGCTCGCATATGTGTATTCATGAGAGTGATTGCTCTATAAGAAATTTTAGAGCTCCCGTAAAGGCGGACATCTCCTTTTACATGCACGTAAAGCATCCCCCGTGTGTGTCATTTGTTAGCGTTTGCAGCGAATTAGGTCCAACTGGGCTCAATGTAAAGTTGTTGGCGAGCGCATGCGTGTGACTGTTGAGCATGACGCTCATGCGGCGCTTGCTCGTTTGCAGGTGCATAATAGGAGTACCCTTCCGATTTAATATTGTCAGCATAGCTGAACAAGGACACACGCCAAATGTTGGATTAATCTAGTGCCCGGCATGCGTTACCATTCTACTCTCTTCGCTTGCCTACTCCAGGATGTTTTCGTTTGGCATGGACTGAATTCAAAAGCAGCGTAAATACCAACAAATAAAAGTGGTTGGAAGGGGAAGAAACCCGGAGAATGTTGGTCCTTCGCATTTATTGTGGAGTCCGATGCGTGTAGGAGTCCTGTGAGCAAGTACTGGTAGCACCTGAGCGTCTGGGTAGTGGCTTGGCGTTGGATTTTGTCACTGGCTATTCTGTGTTGTGGTGCCGCCTTCGTTTGCGCACGCCTATCCACCTATCTATCGCCTAAGGCGTGAGACACTATTTGGCTCTTGTAGACAGTGAGTCTCCATAGAGGCGGTTGTAGACTTGCTGTCTGGCTCATGAAAGTGTGTGCTGGATTTGGCATGCATGCAAAGCATGTTGCTTTGCGCTTGGATATCAGGTGCTTTGTCGTTGCTCTCTGTTGCTTCCATGATCCTGCATTTCAGGGATACTGCTCGGGAGTTAGATATACATGGTGATTTGTACGCGCCGGGATTCGACTACCTCAAACTATATCAAACACTACCATGGTGGACTATACGAGCAAAGAGCCTGTGGTAAAGATCTTCAGGGAACGTTGCCCCCAGCCTATACCATTACTGCAAATGGGTACGATCCAGTGGAAATTTCATTGAACTGCTACAATAAATATGCACACCACGTGGAACACTTTTGTTAGGCCGAACTTAGGAGAATGGTTGCGCCTAACGCTTTGTTAAAGTCACCGAATAATGGCTCATCTGATACCACAAAAGATGTTGGATAAATCTGGCAGCAAGCCTGTGGTCACGGAAGTCGACAACCACCTGTACGTGTGTAGCAACTGACCTGGCTAATGAACCAGTCTTGCAAATAACCGGCGATTCCGAAAGTGGCGATGCCAGGTAAGCGCATCAGCATGGCAAGCTTTCATAACTCAACAGCATGCAGCAACCAATAGAAAGGTATAGCGAGCGTTGTGGCGCAAAATGCGCGAGCTTGATTGGAGCGGTCTCTACTGTAGCTCTCGGTGGCAGTAGGAAGTATTCACATGAAAACTTTGACATGGGTCAACCGTCCTACCACAGAATTTCCGCAGTGAAGCTGTACCTTAACTGCGGAAATTCTGTATTTTTACTGCCCTAGTATTTCGCGAAAGGGTAGGATAGTAGCCATGAGGCGGGGCGGTGATACTCTGCGACACTGTGAATGGACTGCTCAACGAAAGGGGCTGCTCTGGCAAGGACAACGATCACATTGGTGCCCTTGGATGAGACTGTCTGGCGATACGTTGGGCGGGTTTGAAGAGCTTTTTAGCTTACAGGACGCCCGCTTCGCCTTTGACGGACGGTGGAAAAAGGAGGAAAAGCTGCTATATGCACGTCTGAGCCGTATGATTAACAGCGTCATGCCTCCACGTATAGCCATCGCTGACCAACAGGAAAAGCTAGATAGGGGGAGTCGGTAAAATTGGTGGCTTCGTTCTCCAGAAAAATGTGTTTTAGTTGGACGCACCCCGAGCCACCTTACCCTAGTCTGCTATATCTTTAAATATTGAAATATGTAAAAATGAAGGGGGGGTATGGGTGTGGGGCGTGTGTGTGTCGCCGGTGTTGAAGGCGATGCGACTGCTAGTGTGCGTGTACAGTGAACAGCGAACTCCAAACAGAAGCGGAGAAGGGGTATCCGGCTGGTAAACAAAAACGTAGCATTGCTTTCACCACAGACATTGTTCACGCAATACGATTCGATTTCTGCTCACTGCACTCTTGTCATGCCGCAAAAGAACATCATAGAATCTACACACAAAGGCGAAGACTGCAGGAGCTGCTGCACTATCTCCGACAACGCCTGATAAAACACATGTTGTGTGGCGTCTGGACGTGGGGTGTGTGTCAAGGGATGTAGAGACAACGCCTTTAATGCACACGGTGCCCAGTGATTAAGACCCCCGAAAATATTTGGATTTGCAGGAAGTAAGGCCCAGGAAAGGTGCTAGTGGAGATGGCTAGTTGGCGCATATGATTGTATGGTTAGCACAGTGGGCATGCTAGGCATGCTGTTAGGCATTGGCGTTTTAGGATGTTTTGCCTTTGCGAACTATTCCAGCGTGAGCGTGCAGACTTCGGGCATTGGATACGGGTAGTGAGTCAGGTTCGCATCATCTCTTCAAAGCATTTACATACCCTTCTGCATGGGTTGCATTGAGAAGCTGATGTTTTGCATTCAGCAATTAGTGCATGATTGCCAGCCATCCTGTAGAAATGGCTGCAAAAGCATATATATGCGTGTTTAGGACTCCAACTGGTCCTTAGAGTGGTTCGCAATTGAACCTGAGCAGGTATGCCTTGAGCATATGTTGGCTGAAAATACTGACAGACTGATGGCACCCACTGTGGGCTAGGTTTTTGCGTTGAGCTAGCTGCTTAAACGCGACGCCTGTACCGAACTCGCCTATCCAGGTTCGTAGGTTTGAGGCATGATTCCCATCCAGGAGGGTGCGCATTCGGAGGAGGGTGGCTCTAGGTGCGTAGGACTACGCATGCAAATGCGTGTGTACGGTGCTGGCCCTTCTTAGCCTTTTGGTTTGTGCTTGGATGGATGCAGTGTTATCGTTCCTAACTACAACTAATGCGCCATTGGTGTGGTATTGGAACTGGATAGGTGCTAAAATGGGGTAGTGCTCGGGTTTGCATAGTTTCCTTGCTTGCATGCTCTACTGCATTTTCATGCGACGCGGTTTGGCTACAGGAGTTGCTAGCCTCTCAACAGGTTTGTAGAACACGTTGGAAGGGCATCCATAAGCTTGCCTAGAAGTGTAGTGGTTAACAGCAGTTGGATGCAAGGAGTTTTGCAGGCGCAAGGACTGGTACTGAATAACTGCAGATGTTACTTCTTGGTTGAACGTAAGATCCCCTGCATGTTCGAGCTTAGAAAAGGTGGCGGCTTCGCGCCTCCTCTACACTCACTTACCACCAATGCATTATCTTTCAGGAGCCAGTGGGTTGCGAGCAAGGCATGTGCAGAGATGTTGGTAGAGAAGCACAGGTGAGCGTTTATCATGGCGGCTAAGCTAAGCTAGTTGTTATCCACTAGGTTATAAACCGCTGTTCCGTTGGTAATATTTAAAGTAGGCCTGCAGACTAAGGGCGTTGGCTCGGTTTTGGACAGAGGCAGTGCTCCGTTTTGAATGATCTCCGTGCATGCCCTTTGCAGAACGTTTGAATTTGGCATTGTTTGACTGTTGAGATTGTTCTGCTCCCAGCAGCTCTGTAGGAATTGTTAGATTTGCGTATGACGTTTGATGGTTCTAAATATGGTGAACTGCAGTTGAATGCAAGCAATGCTGCTGGCGCATGCGTTGGCACCGGACAACTGCAGAGAGTGGTCCTGGCGGCATTCCTGCCCTTTTCCAGTAGCTACGATTTGAGACATTAATATTTCAGGAGCTGGTTCGTTGCGAGCAAGGTGGCTGCAGAGGTGTTGGAACAAGGCAAACATATGTGTATGGAGCATGAAGGTAAGCTTGTTTGGTGTTTCGCCCTTGGACGCAGAACTTGGTTTCGTTAGTTGCGAATACTTCGGTGGGTGGATCTGGTAGGTATGACGATAGCTTAGATGCTTAATACGGATAGTGGTCTGGCTGCTTCAAGGCATGTCTATTCCAGTGTGTTTGTTAGTCATGTTTTGAATTCTTGAGCTTTTGCTTTATCTCCAGTACTATTCTTTCAATAATTGCTAGAGCAATCGGTGCTGGCCAATAGCATGGTGGCCTTTATGTGGATGCACGGAGATGCGCTGTTAGTTGTTATTGGTGAAAACCAACAACACCGCAGGCCTCGGTTCGGTGGTGGATCAGGTTGTTCGCCAAGCTGCGTAAAGTGACACCATCTTGTCACACCAATGTTTAGCAGCTTCAGTGTGATGCATAAATACGTTTATCCAGGCAGTGAGCTCTAAGCAATGTGCCACTAGAAACGCTGGCCCACCCGTGCAAGTGTGATCTCGCCATGGCGACAATGCTAAGCCTGGCTTGATGCTCACACCTCAGGAGTATAAAAGTGTAAGAATTCTTTGAGCTCTGGACTTCAGTATTGGTTGGTCTGCGTGGAGTTGGCGGCGTTCGTGTGCAGCAATATCCGGTACAAACCGTTTTGAAGCAGTATGTTGATACAGGAGAAGTTTTGGTGCGAGCAGGGTGGCTGTATGCATGCTGGCTGGCCTCTGCAACTACTTGTCGAGGATGGTGGCCCTCCAACGCTTGGTTGCCTGCATTGGCATGCGGGCAGCTGTAGAGCTAGAAACTACTTCCAGGTTGTTTTGGCACATGATGGGTAATGTTTTAGGCTTAGGTAGTTGCCGGGGTGCTGTATCATTTCAGCGCCTCTCCTCTGGCCTATTGCTCGACATATTTGTGTGCATTTGTACATATTAAGGAGAAGGTGCGTGGTTGCCAAATGCGCCGGTGAAAACATTGTCAGGGCATGCATTTGCATGCTTTGGGCGGCGGTTGGTGTTTGGCATAATCTTCTGCAGTTCATTGCTAGTAGAAGGGCCTTACATACCTGTTCAGAATGGTCGCTGTTGATGCTTTGTCCCTTGGTAGTGGCCGATCTGCACATGACGGTGGCGACTTTCCCGCCCAACAACTAACGGCATTGTTTCAAATTCGCAGGAAGTGAGTTGTTTTCAAAGGTGACTGTGTATGTGTATGCTGGCGCATGAATATTTTTGTGTAGCGCGGCGGCCATGCTGAGCGTCGTATTATCCATTTGAATGCAAGTAGCCGTGAGTCTATCAACTATTCTTAGTGTGCATGTGCAGTATATGAGCACTGGATAGGTGTTGGATTCGGGTACTTCTGGGTATTGTCTACCTTTTGAGTCAAGTTGAAAATCACTCTGGCAATGTTATGTTATGGCATGATTTATATTTAGAAGCTTGTAAGCATATACCAGCTTGTCTAGAGCTGGTGGGAATGCACGAAGCTTCTTTTCAGGACAGTGGGTGATGTTTAGCAATGTGATCGCCACTTCATTGATTGGCGCCGTGCCATGGAAAAGGCGCTGCAGAGTATACCGGCAAGTTTTGTATGGGTAGTTTCCGCTCTGCGTGAAGGTACCGGTTTGTTTGCGCATGTCTACATAGCATCTAAGGCGTCGAGTCATTATTTTGATTCAGGAGGAGGTGTGTTGTTAAATTGGTTGCTGCGAATGTGCTCAGTGACGCCTGCAGGTGCGTGTTCAGGGTGGTGACCGAGGAAAGGGTTTCGTTCTGTACTTCGATGCAGGCAGCTGTAGGCTCACGAAGTATTCCAAGCGCTAGCCAGCGAGCGGTGGGTACTAGCTAGGTGTTGGGTTCAGCCAGTGCACAGAAAGCACCAAGGTCTCAAAGACATCTTGAAATTTTATTCCGCAGTGCTTCCGTATGGCATGGCTTGAATTCAGGAGATTGTGCGTGATTGCGAAAACGTCTGTAAACAGTATTGGGGGGCTTGCATATGCATGTTTAAAACCCTTCCTTGAGTGCCTCGCATTGTGCTCTGCATTTCTGTATTGGCATATCTGCCTTTAACAATAATAGATAAAGTAAGCTTGCTGTGCTCGGCTATTCAGGCTTTGAACTTGGTAGTGGTCGGTCTGCATATCGGTGGTGACTTTCCTGGACACGCCTGCCCAGCAACTAACTTTTGTGGCAATGTTTCAAATTCTCAGAAAGTGAGTTGATTTCAAAGGTGACTGTGTAAATGTTTGCTGTCGCATTAAGGTTTTTGTATAACGTGGCCAGCACGAGACAGCATGAATATTTTTTTGTAGCGTCGCGTCCATGCTGAGCGTGATGTTCTGCACTTGAATGCAAGGAGCCGTAAGTTTAGCAATTATTCTTTGTGTGCATGTGCAGAATATGAGTGTATGAATATGCACTGGCTAGGTGTTGGATTCGGGTACTCCTGGGTATTGTCTACCTTTTGAGTCAACTTGAAAATCACTCTGGCAATGTTATGTTATGGCATGATTTATATTTAGAAGCTTGTAAGCATATACCAGCTTGTCTAGAGCTGGTGGGAATGCACGAAGCTTCTTTTCAGGACAGTGGGTGATGTTTAGCAATGTGATCGTCACTTCATTGATTGGCGTCGTGCCATGGAAAAGGCGCTGCAGAGTATACCGGCAAGTTTTGTATGGGTAGTTTCCGCTCTGTGTGAACCTACTTGTTTATTTGCGCATGCCTACACACCAACTAATGTTTCGAGTCCTCATTTCGATTCAGGAGGAGGTGCGTTGTTAAATTGGTTGCTGCGAATCTGCTCAGTGACGCCTGCAGGTGCGTATTCAGGGTGGTGGACGTACAAAGGGTTTCGTTCTGTACTTCAATGCAGGCAGCTGTAGATCCACGAAGCATTCCAAGCGCTAGTCAGCGAGCGGTGGGTACTAGCTAGGTGTTGGGTTCAGCCAGTGCACAGAAAGCACCAAGGTGTCAAAGACATCTTGAAATTTTATTCCGCAGTGCTTCCGTATGGCATGGCTTGAATTCAGGAGATTGTGCGTGATTGCGAAAACGTCTGTAAACATTATTGGTGGGCTTGCATATGCATGTTTAAAACCCTTCCTTGAGTGCCTCGCATTGTGCTCTGCACTTCTGTATTGGAATATCTGCCTTTAACAATAATAGGTAACGTAAGCGTGCTGTGCTTGGTTACTATTCAGGCTTTGATCTTGGTAGTGGTCGGTCTGCAAGACGGTGTCTCCTTTCGTAGACAAGCCTGCCCATCAACTAGCGTTTGCGGAATTGTTTCAAATTCTCAGGAAGTGAGTTGTTTTCAAAGGTGACTGTATATGTGTGTGGCAGCGCATGAATATTTTTGTGTACCGTTGCGGCCATGCTGAGTGGCTTGTTTTCCATTTGAATGCAAGGTGCCGTGAGTTTAGCAACTATTTTCAGTGTTTATCTCCACAGTGTCGGCACTTCCTAGGTTTTGGATTTGGGTACTTCTGGGGATCGTCCACACTTTCACAGGCTCTTTGAAAGTAAATCTGGCGGAGCTCTTTTGTGATATGGTTGGAGTTCAGAAGCTGGTGCGTAAATACAACCTAATCTTTGGACATGTTTACGATGGCATATGTATGTACGTTATGGACGGCGGGTATTCGTCAGAATGCTTAGCCGCACATAAATATGAGCAGACGTGCCATGAACAAGACCTTGCAGCATAAACCTGAAGAGTATGGGACTTCGTTAGGCGTTGGCGTTGCTTAGTGGTGGAGATGCATGGAAGTAGCGCCTTTCGTTGCTCACACTCATTCAGCGGCTAATGCCTGTGAGATTGATTTGCTTCAGAAGGAGGTGCGTACGGTGCAGGGATGCTGTAGAGGCACAGCTCGGCGCTTGCCAGTGTGTATTCAGGCTGGGGACCCTGCTAAGCTCGGTGCTCTGCAGTTCACAGCAGGTTGCGGTGCCGTTACCAGCTCTTGCCCCAGAGATAATGCAGATTCAAGCATTGAATTGGTGCTGGATTTGGGTTGCACCAGGGATGCATCAGGATTTCACCGTGCCTTCTCATTTCTATCCACCGATGTTTTTGCGTGCTTTTGCTTGGATCCAGGAGCTGGTGAGTAATTGTTTATTTCCAACAAGCCTGTACATATGTGCGTCGCAGGGGGATCTGCATTGGGGTGCAAAGATGTGTGCGGTGAAGCGTGCAATTACAGAAAATAAGGACTGGTTGGGCATTTCACTTGCCACTCGAACTGCCTGAATGGAGTCCCCATACGCTTCTATCCAACATTCAAACTGTGTGGCAATCTTTCCATTTTGAAGGCAGTGAGGTCCCAGCAAAGTAGCTGGAAAGATGTATGCCGGCGCATGTCAGTATGTCTTCAGTTGCCGGGCATGCTATCGTGGGCGTTCTGCTCTTCGATATCAGGATATGTGGCGTTTGTGACAATTGGTAGCGCGGATATGCAAACTACGAGCACCCGTTAGGTGTTGGGTATACGCAGTGCATGGGACGGGTCAGAATAAAACCGTCCCTGTGTATTTCTATTCCTCGACGTGCTGGTGCGGCATGTTACAAATTTAGAAGCTGGTATGTGATCGCTAACAAGTCTGTAGAAGTGGTCCTGACGCCATACACGTGCATGTTAAGCTCTGTTGTTGGTCCGCAGCTTGGCGATTTTGACTTGGACGTGTGCAGGGGAACTATGAATACTTAGGGATTGCGTATGCCTGGGGATTGGTCAGGAGTCAGGTCTTTGTATTACTCCAACTACATGAATGTGCTGCTTTCCCTGCACAGGCCTATCCACCCTCTTCGGCTTGGCATATTATTTCGACAATGCAGAGAGTCCGTTCCAAGAAAGGTGGCTGCGGCGCTGCTGCCCAGCGCATTCCAGCGTGTTTTACAAGTCATCCATGCTGGATTTGATGTCTTCTCTAAATTATGCAGTGGTGCCGCTGGTAAAGACTGCCAGTGGGTGCCTGCAGATTGATGATGTTGGTTATGTGTTAGTTAGTTGGTGCCCAGCCTGTCTCGTCACTCTATCGTGTTCTCCTTCATTTTTAGTGAGACGAGTTTGTTGTCATGCTGACATTTGAATTGGCACGGTCTGCGAGGGCAGTAGTTCCCGTACAAAATCTCATTCACTTATGTGTCCAGACTATTCGGATTGTTTCGAAGGCATGGTGGGACCACCTTCACCGAGTATCCAGGCGCTGACAAAAAAACGGTCCGCGAGGTTTTCCGCATATCCCGCAACACCTTTGATCGCTCCTATTGACTCTATTGAAGGCAACAATTGTGCAAAATGACCTGTTAGATATACTCCAGTAGCATATTCTTTCACACGAACGCGTTGACCGCCGTCGGAGTGTATTGCACATTGCACAGGGGGAGCATTAGTGGTACCGCCTTTGACGTCCCGTATGATGGATGCAGTACGGCAGTGCAATTGTACATTTTTCCCGCACCTAACACACGCTTGCGCATGCTGTCCATGTTGATCCTGGAAGGCTGTACGTGTGTTGTTTTAAACAATGCTATGAAGATCGCCACCGGCCACCACACGCCAATGTCTATGGCAACTGAAGAGTTTGCGAGGTTATTTGTCGCCGATGTTTCACCTGCTTGTTGCGGTGCGCGCGGTGTTTGAAAACAAATACAGGCGTATATTTGCAAGCGTGCAATTTTGAGGAAGTGGCAGCGATTGGTAGGGAGCAGTGGTAGTGTCTTCTGTTTCGGCAGAGTTCGCCTCCAGTGTATTTTCAGGGCACCGGGAGACCTGTAGCTTTGCCCGCGATATACCGAGACACGCCAGGAGGGTCAGAAGGAAATTCCTTGGGCTAAGGCACATGCTGTGACGCACTGGCAAACAACCAAGCCGTGTGTGATGTGTGAACCGTTTTGCTTGTTAAGTGAGGAACGGCCTGCATGGAGTGGATTGTGGTTTTGCTCTACTGAGGAGACGCCATTCATACATGTTTAGCTGTTACTTGGCTTGTTTTGTGCTATATCGGAAGAGTATTGGGAGCGTCCCCAGGGGGAAATGGAATGCAGCTACTCGTTCTCCGCTTGCGTGAGGTGTGTTCTACGTGGTTACCGCTTTTGTTCGTTGGTGCTGGCTTTTCTAAGGGCAGATGTTGTGAGCGGCTACCTAGCAGATCCAGATCCCCTGCAGTGTGTTGTATTTTTCTGATTCCAGATCAGCTTTGGGATCTGTCGTAGTGGCGCTACCATGCATACTTTGTTTTGCCTATAGGCATGCAAATACCTTCATTTGGGGGAGCTCTGGCGGTGCTTCCTGTGAAAAGCTATACGAGGGATGCACTCATATGCATGCCTGTGCTGCATATACGCTTGGATCCGTGTCGCTATTCAGACGGTACGCGTGTTATTATTGTTGGTAAGCCCAGTCACGCAGAGGTACCGACGTTTGCTTCATAGCTCGGCAGGGAAAAGTGGCCCGGTGTCCGCCACTTGGGGAGGTTAACTGGAAGTCGCCTAACGCTGTTGTTCGTTTGTGTTAGCTTTTCAAATGACACGTGTTGAGCGCGAATACCTGGCAGATCCACCTGCAGTATGTTGGGGTATTCGTTTGGCACGCATGCGTAGGGCGCTGCCGAAGTTACGCTAATCTGTTTGCTTCGTTCTGGGTTGATATTACAATGCACGACTGTCTTACAGACGTTGTTGAAAGGCTGGTGGGGAAGTTCTAACTGTCTGGATGTCACGCTTGTATTTGCCAGTGTTTGCAACTCCGGCATAGCATAGCTGTCCGGTGTTAAGCGGGCTATTCCATTGCTTAGAAAGTATGCATAGTTTTGATAAAGGGCCACAAAGTTTCAAAGATGTCAGCATGCAGCTAAGCAACCACTGAGTTGGAAAGAAACGCACTGGATTCACGTTGGGGCGGGATGTACACGAATATTTGGATGCGTTTCATGGGACCGTAGCCCAACAATCACGCTCTTACGATGTTGTAGAGGTAGCGATACAGAGGTAGGAGCAGTCAAGGTTTGGTATGGTGCGTATGCATTACGTGGCTGCCCCAGCTGAAAAATGGGCAGAAACCTTCTCTTTGGGCGAAATACTGCACGTGCTATTTCTGTGGAAAGACTTTGATCGCAGTACAGCACATACGTGCGTGCTGTTTTGCCAGAAAGTATGTACATCACAACGAGCAAATACCCCGGCGAGGAGCGTTCAGCAAGAAGGGCTGTTTGTCACAAGTATAATACACCCAATGCAAAGTATTCCTGACTTGTGCATGTTTAGTATTTTAGTTTTAAGCAATCTGGTGCAGCGCATGAATGGTTCGAAGCATGCGTGCAAATTTTGTGGCGTCTTTGGTTGTGATTGTTCATTTCGCTTTCTTCGTGTTTTCCCTTCGTATTTGCTCAGTCGGGGGGATTGTGGCATTACGATGTGCATCGTGTGCCACCTTCCATCAACTCATACCACCGGCGATAATTCGTGAAGCGATCTGTATGCAACGTACTGCTTGATGTACAGCAGCTGTGAGAATTCGGTGGTCTGTGTTACACGGTAAGTAGTAATGATGTGTCGCCCAGATATGTATAATGGCATTTGTTCTGCAGAAAACAGGCTGGCCTCGGCCGACAGTGGCAAACCCGTCGATGTGCCACCCTGCGTAGGGTTTGAATGCTCTGGCGCTTGCATATTCAAGCGACTCTGTGGTCGGCCTATGTACTATGCGTGAGCTTATCACCGATTTTTGTTCGAGTTCGGAAGCTAGCGACAGGGTGCTCGCAGCAGTCTAAAATACTCACGTGAAACCAACAAGCCACGGCCAACCTTGGGGCACGTACGTGATGCATCCCGCGTGCCTCGTGGAGTTTTCTAGGTCATCGCTGGCTTCGAACATGGAACGATTCGAGCGGGGGCCCCTGTGCATCCAGAAACATCTTCATGGTGTTGGTTTGGAGTTGGCCCTTTTCCATGTGTCCTGTTTGAGGTTAGGCTTGTCTGCCGGTTGGGACATATGCTATATTTGGAGAAGAAGCCGTGGCCTTGCAGGTGCGGGCGTCGAGATACTGTGGTGTTTGTGTGGGTACATCTAGGTCCGTAGTGTGGTTGAGCATTTGTTGGCATTGTGATCACGCGCTGTCTTGCTCAGCAAGTACGCACGTCCTGTGAACAGAGCCATAGGATTTAGCTGGCTACAGCAGCAACCGTTTTGTGCTGCTGTACAAAAATGCTGAGTTGGCTAGTTGGCTCTGTTTGTTGATTCTGCGTTGATATCCACTGGGAAGGCGGAGAGAGATCTGGACTTATCCTGGGGCAGGCATTTGGCCAACCCAGTCTGTAGTTGGGAAATATAATTTTAAGTACCTCTGATGCTCCATTTGTTCTGCGTTATTAGGAAAGCAGGGAAGGCCAATTTGGTTAATGGTACACGCAAATGCTAAAGGGAGTCGGCTCACGAAATGCCAGGCAGGGTAGCATCTACTATCTGAACGGGTCCACATCTACTATGTCAGTGTTTAAAATGCCTTTGTCAGTTGTTATGCGCTTCGTAAATACGGGGCTAGTCTAGTAGTATACCAGTGGTGTTGGGTACAGTGCAAGACCTGTTCGCTTCCGCAGCTCGTAGAAGATAATTCGTGCTTCATCCAGTGAACAGTAAGAGGACAGCGGTTCTCCGCAAGCACGTATATTGCCTCAATCTGTGGAAAAAAGGAGCTCTTGAGTGCTACGCCGTAGATCCGCTGGGTGTGTATCTCTGTGCGGCGTTTTCCCAGCGCGGCCTGCTCAGAGACTGTCGTGAAAGGTATCACCACACACAATATTTGTAGAATAGTTGGTGAACGTCTGCAGCAATCTGCTAACAGTATCTGCGTTGATGCATTGTAGACCGTACGTGCTCTCTCTGGAGTTTCTGCACTTGCATGATTCTCCACGGGTACTGCAGCTGTGTCCAACCCAAGATGTAGGCTCCCGTTGACATACGCGTCTGAAACGTGATCGGGGAGTGTTGGTGTCACTGGCATGGAGCGTGTGGAGACACGCAAGCGTTGTGCTTCTGCGCACTGGCGCCCGCTATCAACTAGTACTGAACAAAACCGCTGCTTTGGTCAGTTGCACATCTTGTTGCAGCTGGCTAGTGTGATTCGCAGCCTGTGAGTTAAGGTCCTGGCACACAGCTGATAGCCAGGTGTTTGTTACTTAGCCAGTTAGAGGCCATCTACCGTTCCCTCTGGACGGCCGAACTTCAGCAAGTGTGCCGGCTTTCCAGCTGTAGTACATGTAGGACACCACGAGAAGCTGGATACGATTTGCGGGTAGGCTGCAGTGAAGTGAAGCCCAATACAATTTTCTGCAGCGGGCAGCTGTGCATGAATCGCGATGAACATGATGGATCCTGGCCTTCTAGAGGCACTCGCGCCGTCTATGCAAACAGATGGTATGCATGCAGTGATCAGTATTCCACAACTGAATTAGCCTTCTTGCACGAGGGTGTTGATGCATCTATTCGTCATCAGGGATACTGTTGAAACAACCGGCGAGTCTTTTGTCTGCACGTAAGTAAAATGGATGCTTTTTACATGGACGAATGGCCTTACGCCGCTTTCCTCATGGCCTCAGTTCAGTACAATTGCATCTGGAAGGCGTTCTGCGGTGGCGCAGCGTGTATAATGACGTTTGTGACCATGCGGGTCTCCTGCGAACAAAATTTTTGCGCTAGCCAGAACAATAAAATGAAGCTGCGCGTCTGTTGTCAAATGAAACTGTAAACAGAGGCTGTAAACAGTGGCTATGTACCAACAAATTTATTAGTCTTTTTTCAGGTATTGACGTGCGTTATGCGGAAAAGGACGTGAGCTAGACGTTCTGCAGAAGCGGGAATTTATCTGCACAGGCGCTTGTGACGACATTGTTGGTTGACGCATTCTCAAACATAAGTGCTTACAGTTGGGTTCCTGGCATAATCAATTCAAATGGGACTCCCCAGGATGTAGGTCTCCATACGGGACGAGACACTATTGAAGAGCGTGCACTGTCGATGTTGTGATTTTCACGATATACTGGAGAACGCTGACAATTATTAGTGACGTATTTGCTCGCTGCCGATCCGGAGAGCAAGGTCGTGCTGCAGTGTGAGAAATCCACGATGGGACGCCAGAAGATAACGAGAGCGCAGGCGTTATGCCACCCGGTGAACGCTGCAGGTTCTAGATTGATCATACGAAGTCTGTTGAGGTGCGTGTGTTTCCTACGATTTGACGTTTAGGAGCATTGGGTCGTTAGTGGGTGTGCATATGCATTGCGGGATTACCAGATTATCTGTGCCCCGACCAAGGTGGCATATGACGCTACGTACATTGAATCTTCAGACAAAGGGTTGAGGGGGTGTTAGCATTGAACACAGCATTTGTAGCCTAGTTGTAAACATTTGCTGGCGTAGATGCCCTCTGTATGAGCGTGTTCCTCCGTGCGAGGGCTTTAGCTGGAATCCAGCGAAACGTTGCGCGTTACTGCGGCACTTCACATATTCGAATAGACGCTGTTGGGGATATTTATTTGATGGAGTAATCGTGTCATCTGCACCACTGCGACATCGTGAAGCCAATATACCATAGTAGCCTGCATGCTTCGCACTTTCTCTCCTTGTGATACTGTCTAGCAAGTGAGCCGACCAGTTGTGACGGATAGATGAGCCTGCGAATGTGCGAATGAGAAATGCACATTAGCATTCTACAAAGAGGGCAATCCTATGCATGCAGTCCAGGGAAATATCTAAAGTTGTGCCACCTCCCTGTAACTCCTCTTGAAGTCATGCTTATAAGATTGCGAATGCCATTTACTGGCGGTGGACCTGTTGGGCCTGTGCAGTAAGCGGCAGAACGTTTGGTTGCCGACGAGTGGAAGAACGGGTGCATCTGCAAATGCACTGCTCCAACAAAGGCAGAAGTGCATTTTGGCCCTATATTACTTTATGCGGTGGTCTTGCGGTGCGTCATTGCTTTGTTTTCTGTGGCACGTAAGGGATACGTTTGCGTCAGTTTGACGAATTGTGCCTATGCATCACCAGGAACTAACTTGAGGCATAGTGGCCTCGGGTGTTCTGTGATCCTTGCAGTATGCCAGGGACCGCGGGGATTGGTGTCGTGCGTTTAGGCGCAAGGCTGATAACCCAGCCCTTCTCTGGATGAAGGGATGTCCCTCATAAATATTGATGCATCTGCTTTTGCGTCGGATATTACCGGGAGAGGGTGGAACTGCGCAGTCCTTTGCTCTCACGATAAAGGTGTGGAACGGTCAATACGGGATAGTCCAATTCTATGGTGTCACCAACGTTGTGCAGTGGCAGTGTAACCCTTTCACATCCTGCTTTGGTGCAGTTGCCTCACCATTCGTTGTTCCAAGCTCATGCAACGAGAGTTGTAAGTGCAGCTAGGGTGAAGCATGAGGAGGTCAAATGGCAATGCTTTGCACGGTTGATGCCATGTCATTTGGTCATGCACTGCCTGGGACAGTGGAGAGCGCTAGTTTAGAAACATGATGCAAGGCATGCGCCCATTCACGACTGGCTTTCAGAGTGTACTTGTCTTTGCAGTGGGTGCGTCGAAGGGGGAGCGAAAACTTAGTATTCAAATCCACATTAAAGTTGACTGGTTGGAATCGCTGCCGCAAAAGTGTCCATTATTGCACCAAAGACAAAAATGGGGAAGTAGAGGATAGTGGACTGAGAAAGTGTTCACCAGCCATGGAAGCAACGAATGAAGCAAAGCTGTGCACGCTACAATCGAATTCTGTGGGCTTCATATATTCGTGCAGGCAATAAATATGGCTACACACCGGTGCCAGGTACAGTGCGCAGCCTGTAGTTTAAGAACCTCAAAGAAACGAATGCACTGAAACAGGGAGGGTTTGCTAGCGAACGTATCTGTGCATCTGGACGTCTAGTTGATCACTTCTCGACAGCAGGCATCTGCTTTTTCCTCTCATTTGAATATGATGGGGAAAGGTGTCGGTGTCTGCTGGTCTCTACATCACATTATGAACGAACTGACCCACCTTTTGACGACCCAAGCGCAGCCTCAATTGGGCGTATCACACCACAAAATGCCGAGCGCTGAACATGACTTCATTGGAGAAAGCATTAAACGTATCTGCAGTTATTTCTCCTGTGCAACTGGCAAACAAGTGGGGAGGGCCTCAGTTGCTTTGTAGGAGACTGGGGTAGTTGCCCAAGATAAGGCGAAAAGCGTTACTCACCAACCAACGCCAGCGCAACTAGCACACAAAACGCCAAGAGAAGTTGGTGCCGTCAGTCATCATGCATTGTTCTGCTGCCATCCGGGTTCGTGCTCTATTAGCTTGAGATAGTACGCAATGAGCAGCAATGGAGAAGCACACTGTGTACTGGATATCCTGGTATGATTAAGGTAACCTGTCTTCAAATTCATTATGGGAATATCCAGGCTCCCGCTAAGCTGCTTGACATTTATATGAAATGATGCGAAGAAAACGTGCATTTTTAGGGGACGGGGAGGCAGCAACAGTACTGGTTTATCTGCACTTGCATTTTCGGTAGTCGGGCTCACACTCCCACTACCGTCGCTAGAATATGACGGTCCAAGACGTGTGCTGCAAAGCACACAGCTCACACACGGCGACAACCTCGCATTCTGCACCTGCTAGGTGTGCGGCATGTGCTGGGCAATACTTTGCTTACTGTTGGGCTTCTGGCAGAGATCATTGCTTTGTTGTTGCTGTTTCCTGATGTTGTGTCGGGCGTTAACGTTGTGTTCAAGTGACAGTGAAAGAATACGTAACTTATTTGAAGGCCCAGGCGGAGGACCCAGTGCCTGTAATTAACACAAAGCCGTTCGGGCGTCTTTCGCAGCGTTTGCTCCCCGGTAGCTTGCTTCTGCGAAGTAATGCGGCGAGGCGACGCTTTTGGTGGCAATTTCCCGTGGCTGTGAAAGATGTTTTAGGAGAGCACCTGACCCGCCACATGGTTCCACATGCACGTAGTCGTGCTCTCGCTGTGCAGCCATATAAAGCACTGTTTTCAAATGCATATTTACTTGTAGAAGGAATCGTGCACTTATAGAAGGAGCAGAAAGACTATCTCTGTTTGTAAGTGCGCTTTTTGGAATCCCCTAAAGCACATGTTTGTTGTGCAATTTTCATACATGCTCTGCCATCATTGGCAGATACAACGTATTGGGTAGCGAGATACAAAGCAGGAGTGGCAGGAGTGGAATCCCTCGAAAACGGTGCAGACGGTGAGCGCGGCGCTGAGCACCGTTGGTCCGCACGGCTAGTGTGCTCACGGGTTCCTAAGTAAGTGAAAGAAGTGCGTTTTGTGGCGCATGCCTCGGGCTTTGGGGTGAGTCAAAAAGTTGCGTTATCGGGTAAGCGCAGAAGGTGAATATGCCGTAGATATTCAGCTGTAGAAACGTTTTCCGTGTGAAGCTTGTGTACTGCCTGGGAGGGACGCGAGCGGATTTGTCTGCTGTTCTGCCCGTGAGCATGCGTGTACGGTTTTTTCACTTCTAGGACAGTTCAAACTGGCGTTCATCGGAATTTGGGAATGACAATGCATGGAGTGAGTGCACTGCCCGTAAAGGACTCGTGTTTGACACGCATGCTTCTTACGCTGAACATGAACGTGGATTTTGCTCAAGTATCTACAGTTGCGCTGAGGCAACGGCTCGTCTCTTGCACATGATAGCTTTCTCTGGCAGCAAGTACGGGTTAGATACACTAGTGATCAGTTGCTGCGACTGACTACAGTTAGAGGTAACCCTCAGGGTACTGATATATTATCGCAGAACACTGGGTGGCTATACGGCCATAACCACCATGCTCTTTACTGTGCACTTCTAGCATGTAGACCAACCATTGATTTGGGTTGGTTTGCTTGGTGAGGATTCTCTATTCATTCACTGCTAACACTCAGGAATTCGCCGCTGATATGTGTTCCGACCGGCTTTGTCAGATAGCATAGCAGTTGCATATTCTGCTTCCGGCCGGGTGTTGTAATGAGGTTTGCATATGAAGCATTACTACGTTTGCCCGTGCGTTGCTGTGCTTAGACAGTACGCAGACTGTGAAGTCGATTGCTTGCAAATTTACTCAGTAGCAATCTTGTGTGTGTTTTCGGAACTATGCTGAAGTCGTGACCAGGAGTGTTTCTGTTGTTGATCTTGAGTGATGCCGAACACACCGCTACACGGACGCTTGTAATATCAACACACACCAGGCATGTATACGTTGTTTGTGCACAGCTTCCGGAATCATAAGTAAGGCCTCTTTTCCTTGCATCCACACGCCTTTGGCTACTGTGCACTTCTGGCACATGGGCCAATGACAAATTCGGTGTAATTAGCTTGGTGACGATTCTCTGTTCACTCACTGCTGCCACTCAGGATTGTGCCGCTCATACGTGTTCCGCTCGGCTTTGTCAGACAGCATAGCAGAAGAATATTCTGTTTCCGGCCGGTTCTTTCAATACCCGTTGCACGTGACGCACTAGGTGGTTGGCGGCCCAGCGTTCGACACTGGAGAATTGTGTACCATATGGTGGTACATATATTGTCTGTTGGTGTGTTTCCGTCTG
>NW_013566697.1:125000-138199 GCF_000499605.1 Eimeria maxima | reverse complement strand
TATATATATATATATAACAGTGGGGCAGTATGTGAGTAGGCTAAGCCTGTATGTATTTTGATTCCGCTGGTGTTTGTAGGGAAAGTGGGAAGAAGCACTGCGTGTAGCTCGACGTGTCCTACCTGGAGAAGTGCAACAGCTGCTGCTGCAGCAGGCCAAAGCAAAAGTAGCCGCAGAGGACCTCCAGGTACAAAACACGAATGGAATGCCAACAGCGTCACGTGGGAGGCGACGTATATTTCTTTGGTGTATATACAGTGTTTTGTGGATACACGCAGTGCCTGGGGTGTACACGGAGCACGCGATGTGCTACTGTACGTTGTAGGGGTGACTACAAAGTCGTATATTCTTAGTTGATGCCAAATAGGAGCGTATGCCGGTTGAGAGCTACACATGGCGTATACATTTACGCATTTGTGCATCTTTCAGTGGCGCTATACACTCGGACACTGAAATAAAAGCATCACTTACACATATGACGTGAAACTCCAAGTATATCTGGATGTATCAGCAACGCTGCATGACACTGAGCAGATGCTCACCATGTCGTTCTAAATGCAATAGTGGCGGCAATTACCCAAATGTGGAGCCGTACAATGGACTTTTTCGCTGCCACATTTGCTGCTGCTGTTGCTATTGGTGCCGTTGTTGCTGCTGCTGTTGTTGCTGCTGCTGTTGTTGCTGCTGCTTTTACTGTTTCTGCTGCTACTGGTGCTGCTGCGTCTGTCTAGGGAGCTGAGGAGGCGCTGGTCGAAGCGGGGCGGGAAGACGTAGCTGTGCAGCTGCTCGTTCGCAAAGCAAAGTGGGCAGCGGCAGCTCGCCTCTGCGGACGCCACGCTCCACATTTGTTGCCTCAGGTGCTTCAACAGCTGCAGCTGCAGCAGCAGCAGCACAAACAGTTCAAATCGCTGCAGGAACTATGCGAGTTTTGCCATGTAAGCGCAACCACTGCGTAGTGAGGAGGTGCCCGCTGTGTTGAGTATTTAGGCTGTCTCCATGCCCGTCAGAAAAAGTATAGTATTTATTGTTGAGAGTCTACAGTTAGATCCAGAGAGGGCTGCGAAGCGCCGTGGTGACTCCACCCAAACACTGAGCCATCAGAGATGTTCTGTGCGCCGATGGCGAGCCTTCAAGCGTTTAAGCGTTTAGAGTTCAGGATCTACGGTGTGCGGTGAAGGCATTAGAACAAGCAAAGGCGGTTGAGGAGGCAGTCGATTTCTGTTTGGCTATTACTGACGTCCCCCCAGCTGATCCGCAAAACCTTCGCGACTTTTGGCTACACGCGGTGAGGTTGCAGCATTCTCTTCGAGAAAACACAGAGTGACCATCTGCCACAACTGCTGCTGCTGCTGCTGTTGGTGCGGTTGTTGCTGCTGATTATGATAATTATGGTGATGTTGGTCCTCGTGATTTTGCTGCCACTGTCACCGTTACTGTAGCCTGCTCCTGCCACCGTCTTTGCCACTGTTGATGCGTTTGCTGTTTTGGCTGCTGCTGTTGTCGTTGTTGTTGTTGTTGCTGCTGCTGCCCATCAGGTGAAGCTAGCCAAAGGCCTTGGCGGATCTCGCCATGCTGCTCTTGCTGGCCGTGTTGCAGGAGAGCTGCAGCAAATGGGAGACACAAAAGCAGCAGGTGAAGTGCTGTTGTCAGCAGGCAGGACGAAGGAGGCCCTACAGGTACTTGTACACCTTGTTTATTCGAATCTGATTGAGTTTTGTTGTCTATGCGTGCTTAGGTGTCTTCGTGTGCTTAGAGGTCTTTGTTTGCTTCTTTCTGGTTTCTTCTTTGCTCAACTACCGCAGCTGACGTTGAGGCAAGCCAGCAAGTGCATGAATGCCAGCATGCGTACATGCACATGAATGCGCTGCAGTGCTATATAGCTGCTGAGGACTGGGCAACGGCGAAGCGGCTGGCAGCGTGTTTAGGAGAGGACGCGGAGACAGCGGTGTCTCTGAAGCAGCGGCTGCTGCTTCAAGAGAAAGGTGACATTACAGGTTTACTGCAGGCAGGCCACACGGACGCTGCGTTGCTACTTCTGGCTGATAACAACGAGTGGACAAAGTGTCTCCAGGTCGCAGCAGAGAAAGAGTCTCCTTTGTTCCTCCAACTTCTCTCTAGAAGAGTCCACGTGAGGAGCCTGTTCCTTCTCTTCCTGCAAGAAAGTGTCCACTTCAGTCTGGATACAAATGACTGCGAGAGAGAAATGTGCATCGCTTTCCCAAAATGACTTGGAGAAGGCAGACTAACATCTCCTCTCTGGCTTTTGTGCTTAACGGTTCCTTTGCTTGTGCAGGCGTTGCTGGAGACAGCAAGTGCTGCAGAGGCCGCTGAGGTGCTAATCAGTGCCATGAAAAACAGCAACAGCAACATTAGCAGCAGCACATGCAGAACCACATCTCGCACAGAAAACATGCTGTCTCTTTGCATGAGCATCGCCTCCGCGCTGGAGGTACACCAGCAGAAACAGCAGCAGAGCAGCAGCAGCTGTGGCCCCCCCTCTGACAGCAGTGCAGCAGCCAGCCGACCTAGCAGCCTGATAAAGCGCATGTATCTCATGTGAGTTCTAAGATAAGTGTGGGGTTGCTGATGCCCTTATTTTCATGTCCCTCTCTCTGTGTATATTTTCCATTTGCTAACATTTCCGTTGTTAACGTACTCATAGAAGATGGCTGGTTTGGTATTCGTGTATGCTTCTCTAAGCAGTAGGCCCTAAACCCTAAATCCTGGCTTTTGGCTTTCGTTTAGGGTCTTGAGGGATAGAGACAAACCCCCATCTTTTAGTTCAGTATCTGGTGCTTCTGCGCTACCGGCAAAGTCGCACCAAGTTGCTGCTCCAGCAACTGCTGCTGCTGCTTCTGCTCGTAACTTCTCTGAAGGGCCTTTAGCAGAAGCACAGAAGCAGCTGGTGCGTGTACACCTGGAGGAGGTCATAAGCAACTGCGAAGGGCAGCCGGAGTTAACGGAGATAGCCGCAAAGGCAGCACTTTCTGTCTTGAGGTGAAGTCAAGTTGAAACAACCCCTATCAGATAAATGGCTCAGTGCAGATGGCCACAAATCCTCGACTTCTCTCATAAGCATAAACCTAAACTGTAAACTGTGTGGAGCCGATGCAAATGGCAGCTTACATAGAAACATGCGAAGGCAGGGCAAATAGTCACAACCACCAAATCCTTAATCCCCCACAGAGAAAGTTATGCTTCATTAATTCCGATTTAGATAGCTGTAAAAATTTGAGGACTACTGCCAGTGCATTTCTCGCTCCCCTGTATGCACAGCTAGGGTTAGAGTTTAACAAATATGCTGGTGTGAGAGTGTAAAAGTACGAAGTCCTTAAAACAAAGAATAGGGCAACTCAGCAGCTGGAGGTTCGTTTGAAAGATGATAGCAAAAACCAACCTAGACATCATATTAGTTGCATCTGCGACATTCGGCGAGAAATGTATGTTCTTGTGAAGCAAATGTATCTATGGTGCTGCTGAACCAGCATCTACTAGATTGAACAGCACGTAAGAACCAAAGTTCTCTATTTCGCGCACACTTTAGGGTTCGGGCTTCCGATCGTAGACTCTAGAACTTAGGGGTTATTGGTATAGGATTTATGAACAGATATTCTGCTTCGTCTCCCTACTTGGACTGGTTGTTCTACCGCGCGGGTTTGAAGTGCAGACAGGCCGGCTGGGAGGGCACAGCCTTCTGGATGCTGAGCAGGTGTCACAAAACGCTAACTCCTAAATCTTAAACCCTGGACACAGTACAAGACAGCAAATTCGTCTGGGTGAACAAACGAAGGCGTGGAGGTGTCTACAGCATCAGATTCTCTCTCAGGCTTAGGTACTGTGCAGGCGCTTGTTTGCTTCGTTTATAGGTATTTAGACATCTGTGACTGCATCGAAGAAGGAAAGCCGACGATGATTGATTCGCAGCTGTTGACTGACATGGGACTCCCTCCTCTCAAGCTGCAGGACCTGCCAAGGCACCATTCTGTGTTCGTCTTCTGCCATCGCTCTTGTCTCTATAATACAGCATTAGTTCATGATACTGTTTAGTAATATTCCGTGTTTCGTTCAACCATCTATGCACGCATGCATACATATGTGGCTTTCGTTTCACAACTATCACGAATATACATAGCACATTTTCTATGTCTGCTCTCTCCTCTCCCCTGCACGTATCATTAAAAACATAATAAATTGTGTATTCTTCCATACAGCTACTATCCGTCCATACAGCTGCGTGTATATGTAACTACGTACGAGGTACCATTCATACTGATTTCTCATAATCAACAACTACCCTGGCCGTTCCTTCTGCTCGTTTCAGTTTGTCTACCGTTGAGAAAATAAAACCATACACCGGCAATCAAATACGAACGTGATAATGAATGATTAAGCTGCGCACAACCGCTTACCATATTGTGTCTGTTGCACTTAATCATTCTTCATTATCACGTTTGTATTTGGCTGCCGGTGTCATACATATTCAGAACCAACCTGCAGCAGGAGCAGGCAAGAGATTTGGTGTTGGGTTGGAGCGTTACCCCAACCTTAAAGCCGGAAGTACAGATGCGGTACGTGAATCGTGTTGCGAACTCCCGTTTCATAACGAAAACAACCTTGTGGGTGCTGTGTTCACTTTTAAATGGCTACACACAAACTCTATTATGGCATGGCACTATATTATATTAATATCGACTCATAGTTAAAACGCACTGACAGCGGTGATGTGCGGTTTCACTAAATGCAGCAGTAAGAGCTGCTGCATTTATTGAAGCAGCAGCTCTTACTGCTGCATTGCTTGATGCAATTCCAGCTGTGATTTTCGTTGCCTCATGCTATCCATCTGCTCTACTATACGTACTCTGGTCTTATGGTGTATACGTCATTCCACGCAAAATTACATCATGACTTTATAGTATATTTGACTGTTCACATGGACAATGAACAGGAACTGAACAATTATACTGTGAACCCATCAGGTTCATATTGATGTACCTATATTTCGGCTAAATTGGCATTATCCATTTCATGACTTACGACCACGGACCACTGATGTACACATGTGAATGCATGCATGCCTGCATCTGCACGTTACATGTACACGCATGCTCCCACATGTACTACACTGTTAGCAGGCGCTAAAGGTAAGAGCCATACAATGTGATCAGCACCTGTCAATCGCGAGGCGACGGATTATGCATTTGTCGTTTAGCGTACGTGAGAAACACCTAGAACATACGTGCATGAGAGTTTGTTTCTGTGTTGCAGCAAATGTGACGGATGCGGGGCATCGGTGTGTATGTGGGCCTTGACTTGCAGCTGCTGCAGCAAGCAGCAGGAATCATGCAGCGTTACAGGATTTCCTATTCCTGACGGATACAAGAGCTGCTGCTGTGCTTGCAACAGCCACGCAATTGCTGCTCACTTAGCTGCATATGTTAAATGTTTCGGCGCGTGCCCTTGGTGCTACGCAACGCTAACAGCGCATGCTGTTTAAGCCAGCACCAAAAGATATTTATATATTTCAAATTGTATATTTTATAACTCTACTATTGGATATCTATGCCCGTGTCTATTTATGTATGCTATCTAAATGCCTAACCATGATGGACCATGGGGCTGCTAGTGACTGTCGTCAGCCTCGATAGGGTTACTACACCCTAACCACACACTCCACCCTATCGTGGGCTTTGTGCTACAAGTGGGCTGTCTTGAGTGTGCCCACCAGGCAATGAAGGGGTAATCTTTCGTGAATGCAGCTAGACAACAATGGTCATTTCAAAGAAGTTCAAAGAGATGAAAGGGGTTGTTGTGGCCCCTTGCCGCCTCCGACTCGAAAAACAAAACAACACTGCCAAAGAAAAACCAAAAGTCCCAACTTCTGCTGTCACCAGGTGCAGGTACACCAGAGTAGTGACAACAACGCTGTGGTTTGTTCACACACCGCTGCAGAGCGGTGAAATGTCTAGGAAAAGAAAAAACGCGACGACACATATACCTTCATATACACTTACATGCATATAGATGTGCATACATGCATACATTTACGTATGTATACAAGTATGTATACAAGTATGTACGTATGGCTGTACAAATTAACATATATTCCTTTATGCATGCACACCGTACACAATCAAATAAATGTACTGCCTGCCCTTTTCTGCATTCATAAATTATATGTGTGTTCGTACACCGCCGTTGATCCCTCCTCTTGCCGCCAGCAGCTTGAATAACGAGAGGTACCCTCTGAATAACTGGTGGATTGCGGGTTAGGGAATCGACAAAGCTGCATGCATCCCAGCGGAGCAAGCCCACCAATCGACACGGGCCAGTTTTCCTCTTATTCTTCAATCTAATCTTCAGATGAGGATGCAGGTGCTACTGTTGTTGAGGTGGTAGTCTCAAGAAAAGAAGGCTCCTGGGTAGATGCCGTTGTTGCATCCTCCAATTCCGGAGAGGCAGAACTTGTTGCTGTCACTCCTTCCTCTTCTTCGTCAGATGATAATGGTGGTGCAGTTGTTGTCTCTGTTTCCGATCCCGAGTCTGCTTCTGTCTCGCTATCTTGCTTGTTGGCTTTTCCAACGACGGGGAGTGAGACGAGTACTGCATCGTCCTCAGAATCGAGAAACTCGTCACTGAAGGGCTGGGGGCCCTCGGGGTTCTCTGGGTCTCCTTCAAAGAAGATATCAGGCAGAGGTACTGCGCCATTAGCAGCAACGCGTTTTGCTTTGCCGAGGTCCCTGTTGCCGTCGTTGTTGCGCTTCTGTTTGTTCTCTAGGTGACGGAGGTAGCGGAAGGTACCATAGTAGGGGTAGGTGCTGGTGTATGGTGACCAGTAGCGGTTTCCCCAGCCGTAACCGTAGCCCAAGCCGCCGTAGCCGTAGCCATAGGGGTTATAATAGCTCACATACGGGCTGTATCCACCCCATCCGTAGCCATATCTCCCGCGGCCCCAGTAGCGACCTCCACTAGGCCAGCCGTAGTAGAACTGAGCATTCGCCTCCTCCACAACACCAGAATTAGGGCCCAAGAAGAAGAGAGCACACAAAGCACTCAGAAGAGGCAGCCAACGCCCACGTGAGAGGAAACTTAAGCAGTACATTCTCGAAATTGACCAGGATCTAACAACGGGAAAGCAGATAAAAAATTTACTTCAAAACAAATGTACGCTAGCACACACACAAACACACAACTTCTACACGTCAAATAATACAACAAACAACGAAGGGCGGCCAAGAACACAAATACCTGCTACACAAGTAACCAAGGAAGAAATAAGAGGAAATGACGTATAATGACGAGCTCAGGGGGGGTGCTCAGAATGCGCGGGTTCTCACAAGCTAGCTCGTCGACACGGGGGGGGTGTTCTTCAGCGCGGCTGTGCTTTCAAGCCGTATACCAACGGTCGTTCGACTTTCGGGCGTATTATTGCATGCATGCATTGCGTAATACTATTTATATTAGTTAATTCAGGGGTTTGAAAATTAATGTGCACAGAAGGCTTGTGTGCTCTCTTTGTTTTCTCCTGAACCCAGGGTCGCGGCGAATGCCGATGCGGCGAATCGAGGTATTACATGATCAATCAAAGTAACAAGAACGCACTAAATCAAGTATTTCATAAATTCAATTTTTTGAAACCTTCATAGTTCAAAATAATTTGCGAAAGCGAATTACAAATGTAAGTGCCATACCGTCTCCGAAGTTCCGCCGATGCTCTAGGGAAGAGTGACCTCGAGATGCTCATGCATGGTTTATGAGCAGTCGCCCTCTCCGTGTACAAGGTTTAATTTCCTTGCTATGAAAACTGTATATTTAAGCAGAAATGAAAACAAGGTGATTCTGAGACGGGATGTAGCTTGATGCCAGTCAAGGCGATTCTCGCCTTGTGCGCAAGGAGAAAGCAGCAGGAACTTTAGAATATGATCCCTAAACCCGTCAACAAACTCCAGTTATCAAACGAAAGACTGGCGAATCCCCTCAAAAACTGAGAGATACACCTGTAAACAAACGGGTTGTTCGGTGTGCAATCGTTGCCGATCACGACAATTGCTTTGCATATGAATGGAGGCTAAATGCAAACTTTCCATTTTGTTGTTGATAGAAAGACAGAAAGAGAATGCACGTCAGCATTTAAGCAGAATAATGTATTCCCGCGTACATATCCTGTTTCTCATGTGCAGCAGCCAGTGGTTTCGTCTAATTAAATTTAGTGCTTTTGTATAATGTTGAGAAGTGTGCAGTGGCTCTAAAGCCATTCCCGTTTGCATTATTCTGTAGCAACAGGCTGTGGGGCAACTCAGTCGACTGGGAAATCACCCTCCCAGTCGAGTGTATGGCATGCTCGTGGCTAATGCCTTTACATGTGTGAAGGCAATACTCTTCTCGTGCATAAGCTATGGATCTTTCAGTCGCTTGTAAAATTTTTTAATGAGCAGTAATGATTCCTCTTCTGCTACTCCGAAATGGTTGCAGCAGGTGTACGCGGCCCTGCCTTCTGCCGCTGGGGAAATCTTGGCCTCCTCTGCCTACCAAGGCGGTTTGATCAGAGAAAATATGAAATACACAAATATATGCCAATACCAAAACACATAAAAAGAGCATGCAAACGGTGAGGGCGAATGGCAATTTTCCCAAAGCACTGCAGTTACCTAAACCATAAACCCCAGTCTACGATTTGTTGGATAGCGATAGCAGTCAAGGGTCTCTTAGCTGCAGCTATATCGGTCTACAACTTGGAACCTTTGGAATCCCTATGCGTAAAATCGGACTGGAAAATGTTATACATTTTAGCAGCTGCCCTAACCGCGTGTCTAAATACACATGCGTGTATATAATGTGCATTATACATATGTGTATGTGCTGTGTTTAACAGCATACAGGACCCCTTGGGGGTGTATGGGAAACAAATACATTATGTCAGTCTGTTGAAGATAATAAGAGTTGGTTACGTTTGTTTTAGTGGGTTTTGATTTTAGCTCGTTTTCTTTTTCCATGAGACGGGAGGAGGCCTGCTTTCTTAAAGGCCTTTGTGGCACTGACGACACCCCCGCACTTGGCTACTCTTTCTAGGATTGCATGCGAGGCCTTATAACAAGAGTGTACCAACACCTCCTTCACCTCCTCTGCGGTCATATCAGGGTTCTCATACCGAAGAAGGCCCACTAATGCAGTAACTATTGGAGTAGCAAACGATGTTCCGCTCGCTTTGATGTAACCTATGGAGGCAGCGCAAAGAAACATCAACACAAATAGAAAAGAAATAAACAGAGAAATTGGCATGTGCAATTTGCGCGAGAATTACCCACATATAGTTATACTGGGAGACAAAGCTGATAACACCAAATAAAGAAACGAACAAAAGTGCAGTCTACGGCACCGAAGGTATCAACAGACGAATACGAAGCGCTCGAGGAACATTTGCAGGAATCCCAATGCTCTTTAGCTTGTTGGTGGGAACAAAAGAAGGTAGACGCATGAATACAGGCACCGCATCCCCACTTTATGCATGCACCCATGGCTGGCCCCGTGCATACATGTATATGTTTGCCTTGCCTTCTTTGGTTATATCGCTGCATGCGATGATATTTTCACCCGGAGCAAGTACATGAATTTTCGGATTTTTGGAAGAGTCAAAGTTTGTAAATCTTGTTGGTTTTCCGTTAGCTGCAATTGCAGCGACGGCAATTAAGTTGGGAAAGAGATCGCCATATGCAGCTGGGAAGCCCTTGACAACTCCTTTAGGAGATAAACATGCTGCAGTGTATACGGAAGCAAAATCACAACGGTGGTTTCCTGCTGCCACCACCAAGCTCATACCACGAGCAGCAGCCACTGCAAGTGTTGCTCGCAATGCAGCCGAACTGCAGACACCCACATGCACACACAAGTACACACACAGACGGACAAACAGACAAACAAACACACAAACACTCATCCATACACACACAGAGACACGCACACTCTTGCATGCACCTATGCACACTGACTGTGTATGAATCCATTTGCATGTTAGTGCATGCACACGGATTGTGTTTGTATGCATCTGCTTGCAATCTGCGATCTTGCACACGGATTCGTGCTTGCGTTCCTGGCATGCGCACGTCCCGTCAGATTGGGCGCATGCATGCAAAGTTCATGCTTCCACGAATGCATGCATGCTTGAAGGCATGCAGATGAAGATGACAGACGTGTCTGGAATGTTATTGCTTGTGCGTTCGATGGCATTATTATAATGCTGCAGCATATCAAACGCGGTGTCTACCGCTACTCTTGCAAATGGAGGCAAAGGACTCACGGCGGTCCCCCAAAGCTCATGTTTACAACTTGAACCATTTTGTCGGCTGCGTAGTTGAGGGCCTCTGCAATTTGAGAATACGACCCCTACAAAATGTTTGCAGGCAAAAGCAGAGGAAGAAAGGAAACAATTCTTCACACAATATAGGGATGTATCTGCATGAAAACCCAGAGAAAGTAGCCTTTATTTTGGGGCTTCCTTACGTCAACTTTCAAAGCCATAGGGCGCAAATTCCAACCCAAAGAGGCAATGCCTTTGTCGTTGTTTGTGGTGGCACAGCATGCACTCGAGACAGCTGTGCCATGAGGCCCGTAGAATGCAGAGGGATCAGCACTGCGGTCGGCAAAGCTCTGAACAAAAAGGCCGAAAAAGCATACTACTTTAAATAACGGGAGCATGCAACAGAATAGTAGGGTTAACAACGGGGAGTGTTCAAGCAAAGCCCGCAAAATTCATGAAGATGGACCCACTGCCGCCCTAACATGCATCTAAATCTGCACTAACTGTCGAAAGCAGTAATTGCATCAGAGAAAGTGCACTTTGAGTGTATGCATACATGCATGCTATGCCGATGGTTTGGTGCATGCATGCACATTTGGTTATTCATACTCCATTAGGTGACATATCGATGTATTCGACTTTCCCTGCTTAACAGGAAGCTTGCGTACAGGAAGTATGCATGCATGCGCTCAGCACAGAACGTTGCATACAATTACAGAAGGTGTTGCATCCATGCGTGCAACTCCTTCTGATCAATCCATGAACGCAGCCTTACGTATCCCATGCAGTCATCGACATATCCGTTTCCATCGTTGTCAATTCCATCAAAACAATTATGAGGCCACTCGGAGTATTCGGGGAAATCGAAGGAAACATTTCTCCACCAGCTGTCTACCATGTCCTCATGAGCTGCATGCACACACAATTCGATTTGTCTCTGTTTTTGTATATTTGTTCGCTGTTTGTATACGTTCTCTTGTGTGTGTCTCTCTCTATGTCAATGCCTGCCTTTTGGTGGTTAATACCTGTCTCCTCCTCTTTGAATGTTGTGAGTTCGTTCCTCCCTTTTGTATTATTATATATTATGAAATACATATATTATGTGCATATTATGTTATAATCATAACAATAATAGTTTATTCCTCTATTTTAATTGTTATCCTTCTTTATATTTTGTTTGTTTGCCTACCCAAATTAAAACCAAAATCAATTACTGCTATTGTATTCAAAGGTTGCTCCAGTACTGTGCCGCCTCCGCCTAAAAAAAGAAAAAACAGAAACAAAACAGAGAAAAAAAGGGGTGCATTTAGCTGTATCCGCATAAAAGGGACTATTGCACATTAATCAAATATACATTTACTCACTCGCTTTCCATGCACTTTGCATGCATGCATTTTTGCAAACATAGAAAGAAACGTGCAGTCGCACAAGCGCATGAATATATACCTACTTGTATTTCTACAGGTACCTGCATGCATGCATGCAATACGTGCTCATATAGTCATTGTCTACGTCTGCAAAGAATCCGCATGCAAATATTATGTGTATATTTGCATGCATTACATAGATGACAAATATATTGCCTCCACTACTTCGCTCATTTTAAGTTTCTTTTAATCATATTTCCTTACACATAATATACATGTACATATTTCAATATATTTATAAATTATATTATAATATGCGCATACGTAGATGTGCCTGCATGCATGCAGAACGGGTTTCCTGTTAAAACACCGAAGGCCAGAGGACATTCACGATACAATCCACTTGCTAATATCTCTGCATTTGTTGAATAAAATAAATAATAGAGTAAAAAAGCTGCAGGGAGAAGAGAGTAAATAGAAGTAATTATATAAATGGGAGCAAGCCGTAAGAAGATAGAAGGGGCGCGGAGTAAAGTAGGGGAGAAAAAACGCCCAGTAAGGACCCCTAGAGCAGCATATACACCTGAACTATAATTTACTATGCACACATGCATGCGCATGCATACAGCTGCATGGGGGTGTTTGCATGAGCTGCACTGCAACAGGAGCGCATGCATGCGCCGATATAAGAAAGAAGAAAAAGTACCAATTGAGGCCTTCCATGCCTGCTGCGCCTGGACCCCTCCCTCCTCTTGCAGCTCCCATTGTGCCCCTGAGAGCAAGTAGGGATCGTTAGGCCAGTGTGGGGTTGGGAACGGATCCTCGGAGATCGGTTCCTCAAAAAACGGATCCCCTGGGATCCGATCCCCAGACCCGATCCCAGACGATCCCTTCCCCTTTGGGGCACGAGAGAGCGTCTTCTTTGACCATCCATAAGGAGACGCCTTATGGTCAAAGTCCACAGCCAATACGCATGCATGTGCGAGGGCAACTTCCTTTATTAACCAGAAATAAAACACAAGACACACACAAGGCAATAATATACACACAAAGAGAAGATTATATGCATACGTTTACGTCTGCATGCGCATATATGCATATTATATCTATTTATAAGTACATATATGAATATTATATACGTACAATACACATAGATATACTATACATACGTACATATACAGATACAATATGTATGCATAGAAACAAAATATACTTCTTGCATGCATTATTTGCTGCTGTTGTTGTGCTTGCATGCGTGTATGGTGGGGTTGTAGTAATAGCACAACAATAATAAACAAATAAATAGATAAATAAATAAGTAAATAAATAAATAAATAATTACTTACCTTAAGTATATCGGGGTTAATATACTTAGTACAATGTTTAGTAGAAATAACAACACAATTAAGATGATGGAGGGTAACATGATCTAGATAACACAAAGAGGACTCTGTCTCCTTTATTTCTCCACGGAAGGAAGCAGCAGGAGCAGCAGCAGCAGCAGCAGCAGCAGCACCATCAGCAGCAGCAGCAGGGTCCTT
>NW_013566697.1:115000-120000 GCF_000499605.1 Eimeria maxima | reverse complement strand
TTTTAGACCTTTGCCCCCATAGGAGCCTAAGCCCCCCTGGCTCCCTCTAAGTAACCTTTTTTGTCGTCTTTTTTTTTTCTTGCTGCTAAAGAGCAGCAACAGCAGCAGCAGCAGCAGAAATAACAAAAACAGCAGCGCAAACAGTAGCAGCAGCAGCAAGCGCCGCAGCAACAACGGCAGCAACGACCGCCAAAGCCGCAGGTGCAACAGTTGCCGCGTCACCCGCAGCAGCAGCATGAGTACCACCACCGACAGCAGCAACAGCAGCAAGAGCAGCGGAAATTGCAGCAGAAGCAACAACAACAGCAGCAGCAGCAGCAGCAGAGAAATGGAGCCCACAGCTATTTGCCCGGCGGACCTCCAACCGCCCACCTCCCAGCAGAAGCAAAAGGTAAGCTAGGGTTTAATGTTTAGGGTTTAGGGTTTTACGTGTCTATGCTCCTGGGAAGCACAATAAGCCGAACTGTAGTCTGTTAGCAGCAGCAGCAGCAGCAGCAAGAGCAGCAGCAAGAGCAGCAGCATGGGCAGCAACAGCAGCAGCAGCAGCAGCAAGAAGGTGTATGTTGTTATCCCTGCAAATCATATCTTTTATTGCTATGTGTGTTTGTGCTGCTGTGTATGTTTCTGCTTCTGCTGCTCCTGCTGCTCTTGCTGCTGCTGTTGCTGCCTGTGTTGCTGCTGTTGCTTCTGCTGTTGCTGCTGCTGCTGCTGCTGCTGCAGCTCCCTCTAGGCCTATCCCGTTACGTGCTGCTGCTGCTATATTGTATATATTCTTTCTTAACAGGTGCTGCTTATTTTAATTGGGGCCCTATGTCTGAATTATTATATGCTGCTGGTGCCTATGAATGGAAATGTGCTGCTGCTGCTGCTGCTGCTGCTGCTGCTGCTGCTGCTGGTGATAGTCAGCAGCAGCAGCAGCAGCATGAACACCAGCAACAAGAGGAGGAGGATACAACAGCAGCAGCAGAAACAGCAGAAGCAGCAGGAGGAGGAGGAGGAGAAGGAGGGAAGAAAGAATATAGACCTATATGCAAGGAACAAGAAGCAGCAGTTGGTCGTCTTTTTTCCTTAATGAGCTGCAGCGAGTTCGCGTTTGCTGCTGCAGCAGGATTTGCTGTAGATATATTAGGACCTAAGACAGCAGCAGCAGCAGCAACAGCAATAGCAGCAGCAGGATGGTTATTATTATTATTACCTAATGGTCCTAATACACCAGATAGTCTTGTTGCTGCTGCTGTATTCTTAGGCAGCAGCAGCGAGTGCTGCTTCTATCCCCTGCTGTCTGCTGCTGCTCTCTTCCCTACTAGGGGATCTGCTGCTCTTGGTGTCTTGGGTGCATGCCGTAGTTTATCCTTATTAATACCTATATTATTTCGTGCTGCTGTGCTGCAGCAGCAGCTCCTATCCTTTCGTGCTGCTGTTGCTTTCTTTGCTGCTGCTGTTCTTGGTGGTTGTTTTCTTCTTGCTCTTCTTGTTATACCTAGTAAACCCTATAGATATCCATCACAACTGCAGCAGCAGCAGCAGCAGCAGCAGGAGCAGCAGCAGCAGTTGCTGCAACTGGAGGATATACAGCAGCAGCAGATGCAGCAGCAAAAAAAGAAATTCAAGAAAACATTCTTCATTAGTCCATGGAAGCAGCAACAGCAGCAGAAGAAGCAGCAGCAGCAGCAGCAGCAAGATCTAGATCTGCAGCAGCAACATACAGCAGAAGAATTATTACCACAAAAATACATTAAACAAATACAAGAAGCAGACGAAGAAATACAGCAGCAACAGCAACAGCAACAGCAACAGCAACAAGAGGACCACACAGACCCACAGCAGCAGCAGCAGCAGGAGCAACAGCAGCAGCAACAGCAGCAACAAGAATTAAGTCATATAGAATTACAAATGGATAAAACAAACGAAGAAGAAGAATCCCCATCATCATCATCATCATCAGCAGCAGCAGCATCAGCAGCAGCAGCAGCACAAACAGCAGCAGCAGCAGCAGCAGCAGCAACAGCAGCAGCAACAGCAGCAGCAGAAACAGCAGGAGGAGGAGTAGAGGAGAAGAAAATAAGTGTATTAAGAGAAATATGTAGTATATATTATATATTAGGTAGTATATGTTTTATTAATATAATTATTAATATTATTTATTATATTTCTTTTTCTTTACGATTAATACCTTATGCATGCAAAATAAATGAATTCCTTCTTGTTTTCTCTTTTTTTTTATGCCCTTTTATGGGGCTTTTTGCTGATTTTTTTGGTATATTATTTCTTATGCAATTACTTAATGCATGCGGTCTTCTTTTATACTTGCTGCTGCTGCTGCAGATGCATGCAGCACATTATCATCATCTTATTCCTGTTATTATGCAACATCTTGCTGCTGTATGTAGTGCATTACAAGTAAGTTATTCGTCTTCCTGCTCCTGCTGCTGTTGCTGCTGTTGCTGCTGTTGCTGTTGGTCCTGATGGTGTTTGCTGCTCGTGCTGATTCTGCTGCTGTTGCTGCTATTGCTTCTCTTTGTCTTGCTGCTTCTCTTACAGCTACTATTACTGTTGCTGCTGCTGTTGCTGTTGCTGTTGCTGCTCTCACTCTTCTTGCTGTTACTCTAACTCTTGCTGCTGCTGCTGCTGCTGCTGCTGCTGCTGCTGTGTGTTTGTTTGTTTATAGGTATCCTTTATGAGTTCGCAATTATATTGTTATGGTGCTTCTTTCTTTACTGCAGCAAATAACACAAAATTAATAGGTATAACTTTTTGTTTAGCTGGTTGTGTATCCTTATTAACCAGCCCCATGCGCATGCATGCACTGCAACACGGACCGCATGCAATGTGTCTTGTACATTTGGGGCTTGGATTTTTTACTGCTTTTCTTCTTTTTGTATTACAAGTTATGTTAAGAAAAGGTATTATTAAGACACAAATAAAAAAAGAAAAAAAAGAAAAAAAAAGAAATAAATAATAATAATATATCTATTGATTGTTAATAAGGACCTGCCTATACACCTTGTTGTTATTTATATATGTATATACTTACGTAGATAAATAAATATATATAAATATTTATATGTATATGTATATATGTATATATTTATATCTATTTATATACTTTTATTATATACAAATAATTCTTTTTATTCTTTTTATTCTTTTTATCTTTTTTTATTTATATATATGTATATGTATATATGCAATTACGTTGCTTGGGGCTTTTTTACTTCTCTTGCAGGCGCACAATTTGCATGCATGCATGCATGCATGCATGATATATGTAGGCAAGTATATAAATGTATATATTATATATTATTATTATTATTATTATTATTATTATGCACATATATAATTTATATATAATATTTATTTTATATATTTTATTTATATATATATAAGGCATATATTTGAATATGTCTTGGAGGGATCTTCTATATACACACCGTAACATACATGCATGCATGCATGCATGCATGCATACATGCATGCATGCATGCATGCACAAGCATGCATGCATGCATCGCTACCTCTGCATGCATGCGTGCGTGAACAGCTAACCGCTGCATGCATGCATTTGTGTGCATGCATGCATGCATGCATATATACATGCATGCATGCATGCATGCATGCATGCGTGCTACAGGTGTCTTTGTTTTTAATGAATACAGCAAAGCACTGTAAAGGCATCGTCATAACTTTTATTTTCTTTTATTAGGGTTTAGGGTTTGTGTCTGCTAGGGTTTAGGGTTTGTGTCTGCTAGGGTTTAGGGTTTGTGTCTGCTAGGGTTTAGGGTTTGTGTCTGCTAGGGTTTAGGGTTTGTGTCTGTTAGGTATAGGGTCTGTCAGCTAGGGTTTACGTGTTGCTGCTAGGGTTTACGTGTTGCTGCTAAGGTTTACGTGTTGCCTTTAGGGTTTATTGTCTCTTACGAGGGTTTAGTCGTTCCTGCTAGGGTTTAGGTTTGTTTCTGCTAGGGTTTACGTTCGGTGCTGCTAGGGTTTATTGGGGCTTGAAGGGAGAAAAAAACAAGACACGGATGCATGCATGCACGCATGCATGCATGCATGCATTATTTATGAGTAATATAATTAGATGTGTGGTGTATAATATAAAGTTTTTATTAAACAAAACATAAAAAGGAAGAGAAGCACAAAAATCTTTTTTGCTGCGCTGTAATCTACAACAGCCCCATTATGCATGCATGCGTGCATGCACGCATGCAGGCATGCATGCATTATATGCATGCATGTATACTGCATGCATGCATATATATAATGCATGCATATATACTGCATGCATGCATGTATATAATGCATGCATGCATGCACGGACTTATTAATACACAGATAATGCATGCATAGATGCATATGCAATTAGTAATGCATGCATGCATAGATGCATATGCAATTAGTAATGCATGCGTGCATAGATGCATGTGCAATTAGTAATGCATGCATGCATGCATGCATGCATGCCTATATACTGCATGAATGTATGCAGACACGCACGCATGCATGCCTGTATACTGCATGAATGCATGAGCTTATTAATTAATGCATATATATAATGCATGCATATATGCATGCAATTATTAATGCATGCATGAATGCATGCATGCATACATAAACCTATTAATGCTTCAATGCATGCATGCATGCATGCATGCATGCATGCATGCATGCAGGTATAATGCATGCATGCATGCACGCATGCATGCAGGTATAATGCATGCATGCATACATAAACTTATTAATGCCTCTATATAATGCATGCATGCATGAATGCATGCATGAACTTATTAATGCTTATATATAATTCATGCATGCATACATTAACTTATTAATGCATATATATAATGCATGCATACATGCATGCATGCATACATGCATGCATGCATACATAAAGTTATTAATGCATATATATAATGCATGCGTGCATGCATGCATGCATGCATGCATGCAACCTATGGGGCTTTAAGAGGAACTTCGTTATTAGATGTTGCGATATAATTAAT
>NW_013566697.1:97500-110000 GCF_000499605.1 Eimeria maxima | reverse complement strand
GCAGCAAAATGCAGAATTTACAGCGTCCATTCTAACATCGCACTCAACGCAAACTACGCAGCAGCTGGTGCTGCAGCAGCAACAGCAGCAGCAGCAGCAACAACAGCAGCAGCAACAGCAGCAGCCATTGTACCTCCTCGTAAGAAAAGCGGCAGGTTGATTCAATCACCTGCAAAGAAAAGCCCTCATTAAACCCTAAACCCTAAATCGTAAACCCTAAACCCTAAACCCTCGTAAACCCCAAGGAGACCCTCCTCTTCTTCTGTGTCTAGGCACAACTACCAGTTAGCTTCCTAGGGTTTAGGGTTTCGATTTCCTGTTTAGTGTTTAGGGTTTACTAATTAGGGTTTAGGGTTTAGAAATTAGGGTTTAGGGTTTAGGGTTTAGGGTTTAGGGTTTACAGATTTAAAGAAAAGAGGTCTAAATTTTTTATTGATACTTCCGTCCTCAAAGACGCGAGCAATTACTGTGAATGTTAGCTTAGGTCCTCCAGGGTGTAAACTGCACATAAACCCTAAACCCTAAACCCTAAACCCTAAACCCTAAACCCTAAACCCTAAACAGTGAGGAGAGGGTCTTGTGGCTTGGGATATATGCGCGTCTAACGGTAGGTCTAGGGTTTAGGGTTTAGGGTTTGCATACCTGCAGACGTTATCTGCCAGAGCTCGAGGCAGCATAGGGTAACACATGTGCGGCAAATACCTGCAAACCACAAAAAAGGGTTTAGGGTTTAGGGTTTAGGGTTTAGGGTTTTATCTTCAATACAAAATAGACAGATAGAGGGGATAAATAAAAAACAGCAGCAGCAACAGCAGCAACAGCAGCAACAGCAGCAGCAAAACAGCAAAACAACACAAGAATAATATCAGCAGCAATATCAGCAGCGACCGCAGCATTACTATCAGCAGCAGCAGCAGCAACAGCAGCAGCAGCAGCAGCAGTAGCGTACAGTGTTGCTGTTCTTTTTTTTGCTTCTTTATCCATGATAGAATTATTAGCAATAAAAGAAGAAACATCAGCAATATGAATACCTAATTCATATTCTTTTAGTTCCTCCTTCTTGCTGCTGCTGCTGTTGCTGCTGCTGCAGCTGCTGCTGCTGTGTGTAATGGGGTGTATGTGCACCGCATCATCTAAGTCACGAGCAGATGCAGGATCTATTGTATACACACGACGAAGACCTGCAGCAGCAGCAGCACCAGCAGCAGAGGAGGTGGACGAACAGCAGCAGCAGCAGCAGCAGAACCAGCAGCAAAGGAGGTGGACGAACAGCAGCAGCAGCAGCAGCAGCACGATGACAATACTAGCTATGCTACAAAAAGTGCAGCAGCCGCTGCTGTACCAAGAAAAGCAGCAGCAGCAGCAGCACCAGCAGCAGCAGAAGCAGCAGCAGCAGCACATGTTGTATACCTCTCAAGTCGACCCTCTTTTGGATTTCCTCATCTGCAGCAAACAGCAGCAACAACACAAAGCAGCATCTCCCCATGCCGCAGCAGCAGCAGCAGCAGCAGCACGTGCAGCAGCAACAGCAGCAACAGCAACAACTGCAGCAGCAGCAGGAGGAATAGTATATTACCTAGGTTGCTCTGTGTAGCAGCAACAACAGCTGCAGCTTCTGCTTCTGCTTCTGCTGTTTGTGGCTGTGCATGGCTAACAAGATCCCCAGCAATTAATACACACTGCAGCACAAACCCTAAACCCTAAACCCTAAACCCTAAACCCTAAACCCCAAAATCCTAAAAAAATCCTAAACCCTCAATACTTCGTCTTGAGTCACGAATCCTACGGGAGTATCCACTTTCTTCTTCTAGGGTTTAGGGTTTAGGGTTTAGACTCACCATTAGCTCGGTGCTCAGCTCGCCGCTTGTACCAATTAAACCCAGTATGTCTCCTGTTAGCAGCAGCAGCAGCGGCAACAGCAGCAGCAGCAGCAACGGCAGCAGCAGCAGAGCGACAATGAAGAAAGGGTTTGCAGGATTGAGGCAGATTTAGTCTTTAGATGTTTTCGTGTTTTTAGGGTTTAGGGTTTAGGGTTTTTATTAGGGTTTAGGGTTTAGGGTTTAAGGTTAATATACGTCTAGGTAGAGGATGTTTATGTTGGTAAAAAGTAACATTATGAAGAAGAAGTTTACAACAACAATCTATTGATCTGTGGTGTTGTATAAAAAAAATTAGGGTTTAGGGTTTAGGGTTTAGGGTTTAGGGTTTACCTCTAGGTAGAGGATGTTTAGGTTGCCAAGAAGTAACATTAACAAGAAAAAGTTTGCAACAACTATCTATATCTGCAGTGTCTATCCATTTAGATACTTCTGTCCCTGATAATAATACCCATGGTTTTCTTCTATCTGTATACATATACATGTATATATATATAAACCCTAAACCCTAAACCCTAAACCCTAAAAACCCTAAACCCTAAACCCTAAACCCTAAACCCTAAAATCGAAAAATCCGAAACCCTAAACCCTCAAAACTGTAAAATGGCGGGGAAGAAAGAAAAAGGAATAAAAGATAAAAGAAAAAAAAAAGAAAAAAAGAAGAAAAAAGAAAAAAAAGAAGAAAAAAAAGAAAAAAGGAGACAAAACTTACCTATTGGCTCCGCCCTAACGAAGTTATCCACAGATGGCTACACAAACAAACAAACAAAAAAAGAAAAGAAAATAAATAAATAAATAAATAAATAAATAAATAAATAAATAAATAAATAAATAAATAATTATAATTAATTAGCTAAAATAATTATATTAATTAAATTAAGGGAAGAGAAAAGAAAAAGAAAGAGGAAAAGGAGACAATAAATAAAAAAAGGAATAATAAAAGGAGACAATAAATACCAACTGCAGCAGCAGCAGCAACAGCAGCAACAGCAGCAGCAGCAGCAGCAGCAGCAAACTTACTCCTGGGTTTTTTCTTAGTTTGCATACAAATTGTCTATTAGCACGAAGATTATCTAAGATCTTTGCTGCTCTCTCCTCTTGTTCCTCCACCATTTGCTGCTGCTGCTGCTGCTGCTTGCCTTGCTGCTGCTTGTCTTGCTGCTGCTGCTGCTGTTGCTGTTGCTGTTCTTCTTCCGTTAGCAGCTCTTGCTGCGGATCTTTGTCCTGCTGCTCCTGCTGCTGCTGCTGCTGCTGCTGCTGCTGCTGTTCCTGCTGCTCTTCCTCTTGCTGCATATCTCTCTTATAATTCTCGTCATTCTCTTGTTCGTGCTCCTCCTCTTCCCGCTGCTGCTGCTGTTGTTGCTGCTGCTGCTGTTTCTGCTGCTGCTGCTGCTGCTGCTTCTTCTGCTGCTGCGCAGACTCTGCTCCTTGTCTTAATGCCAGCAGCAATTCAGCTTTCCTTCTCTCCGTCAAAAACTCTAATGCTACAGACACTACTCGTCCTGCTCGACGCAGACCTACCTCTGCTGCAGCAGCAGCAGCAGCAGCAGCAGCAGCAACAGCAGCAGCAGCAACAGCATTAGCAGCAGCAGTAGTACCAGCACAAGTAGCAACTCAAATGGGTTACAGCAGCAGGGTTACAGCAGCAGCAGCAAGCACCCCAGCAGCAGCAGCAAAATAGCAGCAGAAGTCGGTTCAGCAATAGCTGCAACAACAGGCACAAGAACAGCAGCAGCAGCAGCAGCAGCAGCAGCAACAGCAGCAGCAGCAGCAGCAGCAAGTTGTACCTGGCCTAGTTATTTCTTCCCCATCAGGAGAAACGACGACTTCTTCCTCGGCGTTACTTAGAGGCACCCACTCCTCAGGAGGCAGCAGCTGCAGCAGCAGCAGCAGCAGCAGCAGCAGCAGCAAAAAGCATGTGCAGCAACAGCAGAAGGCAGCTTACCAGCAGCTGCAGCAGCAGCAACAGCAGCAGCAACATTCTTACCTCCACTTGGACGAAGTCCTCATGTACAGCACGACCTCTGTTTTGTCTACCTGCAGCAGCAGCAGCAAGGAAACACAGCGGCAGCAACTGCAGCAACAACAGCAGCAGCTGCAGCAGCTACCGCAGCCGCCACTGCAGCAGCAGCAGCAGCAGACGGCGATTCACGACAGACAAGTACATTACACTGCGCACGTTACAGCAGCAGCAGCAGCATAAACAGCAGCACAAACAGCAGCAGCAGCAGCAGCAGCAGCAGCAGCAACAGCAGCAGCAGCAGCAGCGTACCCTTGATAATAATATCTGGTAGTCCGTCTTTGGTTGCAACAAATGCGTCATCAGGAAATTTCCAATTCACATTCAATCGACCCTATACACATAAACCCTAAATTAGGGTTTAGGGTTTAGGGTTTAGGGTTTAGGAGGGTTTACTAGTAGACTTTAAGGGTTTAGGGATTAAGTTCGAGGGTTTGGGACAAACAGGTGTATAGGGATTAGGTTTTACTGTTTAGTGTTTAGGGTTTGCTGTCTAGGGTTTAGGGTTTAAGGGTTTGAGGGTTTAGGGTTTGAGGGTTTAGGGTTTGAGGGTTTAGGGTTTGAGGGTTTAGGGTTTAGGGTTTAGCCGATTTACCCACAAACAGCCGGGTATACTTCTATTAAGAACAATATCTCTTAGACTATCGGGGACGGCTTGCTGCTGCTGCTGCAGCTGCTGCTGCAGCTGCTCCTGCTGCTGCCGTAGCTGCTCCTGCTGCAGCTGAAGTTGCTGCTGCTGAAGCTGTAGCTGCTGCTGCTGCTGCTGCTCCATGTATTGCTGCTGCTGACGACGCTGCTGGTGCTGCCGCTGCTGCTGCTGCTGGTGCTGCCAATGCTGCTGATGCCTCCTCTCTCTGTCTTGCTGATGCTGCCGCGAGTAGTTATATCTCTGCTGCTGCTGCTGCCCGTGCTGCTGCTGCTGTTGCCATTGCTGCTGCTGCTGATATTGCTGCTGCTGCTGCCATTGGTACTGCCTGTGCTGCTGCTGCTGCTCATCTCCCCAGCGCCGCCGCTGGCGTGGTGTACGCTGCTGTTGCTGCTGGTCATGCTGCTGCTGCTGCTGCTGCTGCTGCTGCTGCCATGTCTGCTGCTGCTGGTAGTCCTGCTGCTGCTGCTCCTCTGTCCAAGGCCCCCGATGGCGATATGTTCGGTGGTAGTGCTGCGTCTGCCTGGGCTGCCGGTGGTGCCTAGGCTGCTGCTGCTGCTGCTGCTGCTGCGGCTGCTGCTGCTGCTGCTGTAGGTCCTCTTGCTGCGGCTCCGAGGAGGGGGAACTGTTGAAAGGGGGTGTGGGGGTTTCCCCCCGTTCATTAGCTGCCATCTTGTAGATACCCAAAGTTGTTGAGGGTTTAGGGTTTAGGGTTTAGGGTTTAGGGTTTAGGGTTTGCATGGGTGTAGACTGCCGACAGCAGCAGCGCAGCTGCTGCAGGGGTATGAGGTAGATAGCGTCTCATGCAGCAATTGGTAGGGTTTGACTCCAACAATTAGGGTTTAGGGTTTAGGGATTAGGGTTTAGGGTTTAGAGAGTCGTGGGGCGCGCGTTTGCTGCCTGCTGCTGCTCAGGTAGTTGGGGGGCTCAGTAACAGCAAAAGAGCTACGAGGGTTTAGGGTTTAGGGCCTAGGGTTTAGGGTTTAAATGAGTTGCTAATTGCATATTTACTCTTAATGAAGAGATATTTCGTGTCATAGGCTTGGGGTTTAGGGTTTAGGGTTTAGGGTTTAGGGTTTAGGGTTTGAGGTTGCGGTGTGTTACTGCATGGCTGCCAGTGTGCCATTAGGGTTTAGGGTTTACGTATTAGGGTTTATCCTTTATTGTTAAGTTTACAATTTTATCGCCAAGGGTTTAAGATTAATGAGTTAGGGTTTAGGGTTTAGCATGTAAACTCGAGGGTTTAGGGTTTAGTGTTTAGGGTTTACGGTTTACGGTTTAAGGCTGTTGTCGTGTCTGCTGCTACGTATTATGGCTGAGGGTTTACGTCCTAGGGTTTAGGGTTTAGGGTTTAGGGTTTATATACCCCTTAAAAGAGTTCAACTTCGAGTTCTTCCGTTATTAACACCGTAAACCCTAAACCCTAAACCCTTAACACCTGCGGGCAGGGAATAAATAGAGCTGCAGCAGCAACTGCAGCAGCAACAACAGCAGCAGCAGCAACTGCAGCAAATAAATTAGTCTTATGATCTAATTTTTGCATTTTGCTGCTGCAAGCCTCACGTCTCTGTACTCAGCAAACCCTAAACCCTAAACACTAAACCCTAAACCCTAAACCCTCGATAATCCTGGCGTAAAAACTTAACGCTGCAGTTAAAGCGGCAGAATAAACGGCAGACAAACGATAAGAATGCCACAGCAATTGCTGCTGCTGCTGCTGCTGCTGCTGCTGCTGCTCTCGCTGCTGCTGGCGCGCCTACGGCAGTACAGCAGCAGGGAAGCTGCTGTAGGATACCCCACAGCCAAGGGAGCAGCAGCAACAGCAGCAACAGCTGTTGCAGCAGGTGTTGCTGCTGCTCCAGGTGCTGCTGCTGCTGCTGCTGCAGCAGCAGCAGCAGCAGGAGTCCTACGTCTCATTCAGCTGACAGTTCTATAGCAGCAAAAGGCAGCAAATGCCGCAGCAAAAACAGCCGCAGCAGCTTAGCGCATGCACGCAGATGGGGATCTACACGGGATTCCTCAGCAGCAGCAGATGCTGCTGCAGCACCAGGTGCAGCAGCAGCAGCAGCAGCAGCAGGTGCTGCTGCTGCTGCTGCAGTGTGTGTGCGATTTCTTAGAGAAAGCATCAGGTGCAGCTGCTTGAGATCTGACTTCCTGCTGCTGCTGCTGCTGCTGCTGCTGCTGCTACTGCTCGGGTTGCTGCATTCGGAGTTAGTGAGGGCTTGCTGCTGCTGCTGCTGCAGTTGCTGCTGCCGCCGCCTCTTTGCAGCAAGCAGCAACTGCAGCAGCTGCTTCGTACCTATTGCTTGTGGCTGCAACAGGTGTACGTACACCCAAATAATCAGCAGCAGCAAAGGTACTGCATGCAAAGGACGAGCAACACGGCCATTCTGCGAGCAGCAGCAGCAGCAGCAGCAGCAGGAACCGCAATAGTGACAAGCGCATTACCAGTAGTAGCAGCAGCAGGAGCAGCAGCAGGAGCAGCAGGAGCAGCAGCAAGTATGTAGCAGCAACGAGATGAGACTAGCTGCATAGTATAGGCACAGAGAGAGCAGCAAGAACAGCAGCACCAGCAGCAGCAAGAACACCAGCAGCAGCAGCAGCACCAGCAGCAGCAGGATGTATACATACTCTTCGTGAGAAGCAGAGCAGCAGAGCTGCAGCAAAAGCAGCAGCAGCAGCAACTTCTATTTTCTTCTTAATAGTTTGCATGCATCTCTCCATTGTATCACCAAACAGCAGCCGCGTCAGCAGCATGCGCAGCAGCAGGGGAAGAGCAGCAGGATACAGCAGCTTACGTGCTCCTGCAGCAGCAGCAGCAGCAGCAACAGCAGCAACAGGATTAACAATGGTAGCACGAGCAGCAGCAGCAGCAGCAGCAGCAACAAAAGCAGCAGCACATCTTCTATCCTAACAGAGAAAATGCACACAGCCTCAACCCCCCATCTGCAGCAGCAGCAGCAGCAACAGCAGCAGCAGCAGCAGCAACAACAACAACTAACCAACACGTTTGCCAATGCTGAGTACAACAGCAGCAGCATGTCTTTCGTCTTCTGTTACTTCTTCTTTGCTGCCATAGAAAGCAGCAACAGCAGCAGCAGCAGCTGCTGCTGCTGCAGCAGGAGGAGGCAGCGGCTGCTGCAGCCGCACCCATGGAGGATCAGCAGCAGACAGCAGCAGCTGCTGCTGCTTTGCTTCTTCCTCCTTCCTATGAGGCTCAACAGGCAGCAACCATTCCTCCATCTGCTGCTGCTGCTGCTGCAGTTCCTGCTGCAGTTCGTGCTGCTGCTGCTGCTGCTGCAGCAATGCTGCTTCCTTCTTGTCACTCCCCTCCCAATTGAGCTGCTGCTGCTGCTGCAGCTGTTGCTGCTGCCTGTGTGTTTTCTGCTGCTCCCCCTGTTGGTGTTTCCCTCCTTCCTGCTGCAGGCGCCTTAGCTGCTGCTGCTGCTTTCTCCTTTGCTGCAGTTGCTGCAGTTGCTGCTGCTGCTGCTGTCCATAGTATAATGTCCTTAGAGACCTTGGCAGCGCCTTAGAGACACCGCGCTGCAGCAGCAGCGCAGCAGCAGCAGGATGCATGCCCTGCAGCAAAGAAATTGTCTCCTTTTCTGTTGTATTAATTAAGGATAAACAAATAAATCTAGATAAATAAAAGGAGACACCTCCAGAGGTGAGGAGACACCTCAGGGTGTCTATTAGTCTCTGCTGCTCTAGCTGCTGCTGCAGCTGCTGCGGCAGCAGCATACGTAGTCCTTGCTGCTGCAGCAAACGGTGCTGCTGCAGCAGGAAAGAGAAGCAGCAGCAGAGGCAGCATATACATAAACTTATGCATAACCAAAAGCATGCAGAATGCAGCAGCAGCAGCAGCAACAGCAACAGCAGCAATATGCATGCAGCACACCATACACTTAATGGTACTTTTGTACATATTGCTGCTGCTGCTGATACAATAGAACGTGCTGCTGCTGCTGCTGCTGCTCTTCTTCTTGCTGCTGCTGCATTTGCTGCTGCTGCTGCTGCTGCTGCAGTAGATGATGATGGTGCTGCAGCAGCACTCGCATGCCTAGACAACAGCACTGCTTCAGGTGTACAGGCAACTTCTGCTGCTGCTCTTGCTGCTGCTCCTGTTGCTGCTACTCCTGCTGCTTCTGCTGGTAGCTGCTCCTCCAGGTCCGCTGCTACATCTGCTGCTGCTGCTGCTGCTTCTGCTGCTGCTCTTGAGCAGCAATCTGCTTGTCCTCTCTCCTCTGCTGCTGCAGCAGAGTATTTGCGGAACTTCTGCTGCTGCTGCTGCTGCTGCATGCGCTCAGCAGCAGCGGGCCCAGCAGAGCAGCAAGTGCTGCAGTCAAAGTCCTTAGCAGACCCGAAGCTGCTGCTTCTCCTGCTGCTGCTCCTGCTGCTGCACTTGCTGCTGCTGCTGCTGCTGCTGCTGCTGTCAGGCCTTAAAGAGGAAACACGACCGCGTCCCTCGCTGCTGCTGCGTTGATGGCTACCACGCAGCATTTTGCTGCTGCTGCTGCTGCTGCTCTCTCCTGTTGCAGCTGCTGCTGCTGCTGCTGGGAGATAACCTGGTAGCATACGTCGCAGCAGGTAGCTCAGAGTGCTGCTGCTGCTGCTGCTGCAGTTGTTGCTGTTGGTGGCGGGTTCGCTGCTGCGGTAGCTGCAGACGCTGCTCCTACTGCTCCAGCTGCTGCTGCGCTTCCTGCTGCTGCTGCTGCTGCTGCCTTCTGGTGCTGCTGTCGTGTTGCAGCACTGGCATGGGTGTCTGCTGCTGCTGCAGTCATGCTTGCTGCATTGATAAGTTGCTTCTGCTGCTTCTGCTTCCATGGGTGGAGCTGCTGCTGCTTCTGCTGCTGCTGAGGTTCTTACTGCATTAGTTGCTGCTGTAGCAGCAGCAGCAGCAGCAGCAGCAGATGTTCTGCTGCAGCACAACCGTGTACGCAAACCCCACACATGGAGACACCACTGCCGCCAGTTTGCTGCTGCATCAGGAGCTGCTGCTGCTACACTCTGCCTCCTGCTGCTGCAGTTGCTGGTGCTGCAGCTGCTGCAGCTGCTGCAGTCGTCCTTCTCTGCATCTGATAAGAAAGTAGGGGGCACGGGGGCGCTAGGGTAACGGGCTAAGCGTGCATGCCTCATCTGCTGCTGCTGCTGCTGCTGCTGCTTCTGCTGCTGTTGCCGCTGCTGCTGCTTCCGCTGCAGCAGCAACAGCATCTGTTCGTCAAGAAAACTCTGCAGAGGAAATACACACAAGCTGCAGCACAAACTTGCTGCTGCTGCTGTCGCTGCTTCTGCCCTCGCCTTTGTTGCTGCTGCAGTTGCTGCTACTGCTGACACCTGGAACACTACAGCAGCAGCAGCAGCGGCTGCTGCTGCTGCTGTTGCAGCAAGCGCAGCGGTAGCAGTCTTGTGACCCGCCGGGATTCTATACAAGACAAGGGACGCTACTGTCTTGCTGTCGCTGCTGCTGCTGCTGCTGCTGTTGCTGCTGTCACCGGTACAGCTGCTGCTGCTGCCGCTACTGCTGCTGACTTACCCGCCTGCAGTATGGTCGGAGGAAATTTACTGCTTGGCGCTGCAGCAGCTGCTGCTGCAGTTACTGCAGCAGCAGCAGCAGCAGCTGGTAGGTTATTTCCTACTGGCAGCTGCTGCTGTTGTACCTGTTGCTGCTGCCGTTGCTGCTGCTGCTGCTGCTGCTGCAGACACCTTGACACATTAATGGAGAAGACAAGAACTCTAAGGAGAAATTTGCTGCTAAAATATTCTGCCAATTATTGAATAATAATTATTTATTATGTTGCTGCTGCTGCTGCTGCTGCTGCTGCTCGTTACTGCAGCAGCTGGTGTGGCGACAGTAGCAGTAGCGGCGGCAGCAGCAGCAACTGCAGCATCGGCAGCAGCTGGCGCCTCACCGGGGCCCCACACCAGCAGCAGCAGGAGCAGCAGCAGCAGCAGCAATCGTACAAATCTCCTGTCTTTAATTTTTTTATTATTCATTTGCAGCATAGTACTGCAGCAGCAGCAATAACAACAGCTGCAGCGGCTGCAGCAGCAGCCGCTGCTGCTGCTGCTGCTGCAGCTGTTCCGCCTCCAGAACGGTACCAGGCCAGGAGCTCATTTGCTGCTGCTGCTGCTGCTGCAGCAGCAACAGCACCAAAATATAGAGCAGCAGAAAGCTATCTCAAGCTGGCAAAACAGCATAAATAATAGCAGCAGCAGCCTGCGCTGCTGCTGCTGCTGCTGCTCTTGCTGCTGTTGCTGATTGTGCTGCTCCTATTGCTGCATAGTGGTCGAAGCCGTTCTTATGCGGTGCCCTCCTGCTGTTCGTACAGCAGCAGCAGCTGCTGCTGCTGCTGTTGCTGCTGGCAGCCAAGCAGAAGCCTTCCGACCAGCTGTAGCAGCAGCAGCAGCAGCATGCCGCTGCTTCCATACCCGACGGGCAATACAACAGGCAACAAAGGCAGCAGCAGCAGCAACACCAGCAGCAGCAGCAACACTAGCAGCAGCACCAACAGCAGCAGCAGCGGCATCAAAATCAGCAGCACTGCAAGGAAGGCGATTGCTGCTGGGGGAATCTTCTGGCGTTGCCCCTCCTCCTATTGCTGCTGCTCTTGCTGCTGCTGCTGCTGCTGCGGCTGCTGCTGCGCGGCGTCCCCTACAGCAGCAGCGGATACTACCAAATCGGTATTTGCTGCACCCTACACCCCCTAGCTATCAGCAGCAGGCTAGCAGCAGGCTGCTGCTGCTGCTGCAGCAATATCCTGCAGCAACAACAGCAACAACACGAGCAGCAGCAGCAGCAGCAGCAGCAGGCTCTTTTCCTGCTGCTCGCTGGCAGCAGCGTGGGGGCTCTTTTCTTCACTGGGGAGGTAGGAAAGGGGAGCCGCAGCAAACAGAGCAGCAACAGCAGCAGCAGCAGCAGCAGGAACCGCAGCAGGTGCAGCAGGAAGGTTCCACCGTACCAGAGCAGCAAACTGTTAACTCTGAAGACAGCAGCAGCAGCAGCAGCAGCAGCAGCAGCAAATCAGATGTTGCTGCTAAGGATGTTGCGCATGCAGAGCATGAGACTGCCGCTCCCGTTGACGCTGCTGCAGCAGGTGACCCCCGAAGCAGCAGCAGCAGCAGCAGCAGCAGCAGCTGGTCGGAGGCACTGACCGGCCGCTTCTGGCCTTCAAAACGGGGAGCAGCAGCAGACGCAGCAGAAGCTGCAGCAGAAGGTGCAGCAGCGCCTGCTGCAGCAATAGACGCAGCAGCAGAAGCTGCAGCACCAAAGTCAGCAGCAGAGGCAGCAGCAGCAGCAACAGCAGCAAAAACAGGAACTGCAGCAGCAGCACATCATAGGATAGGTTTTCCTTCCTCTCCTTCTGTTGATCATATAAGGCCTCCAGCAGCAGCAGATCCAGAAGCAGCAGCAGCAGCAGCTGCTGCTGCTGCAGCAGCAGCAGCAGCACATGGGCATGGAGCTCCTGCATGGTGGCAGCTGCAGCAACTGCAGCAAGAGTTGCTGCATTTGCTGCAGCGAGCAGCAGCACTAGAGCGCAGCATACCCAACAGCAGCAGGAAACCCTTGCTGCTGATACTTGCTGGTGCAGGTAAGCATTTGCTGCTGCTGTTGCTGCTGTTGCTGCTGCTGCTGCATGCAGAGAGTTCTGTGCCACCTTCTATAAAAACTTTCTTATTCTTTCTCTCTTGCTGCTGCTGCTGCTGCTGCTTCTTCTTCTCCCTCCCCCTCCTCCTCCCCTCCTTCTGCTACTACTGTTACTACTGTTGCTGCTGCTGTTGCTGTTGCTGCTGCTGCAGGGGTCGTGCTGCTGCTGCTGCTGATGGAGAGATGGGAGAGCGTAAGGAGACAAGTTGGCCTTGAGGGCGCGATGGTCATCAAGGAAGGAATGAAGAGCCAGCAGCTACAATTCACCGGTACCCTGCTGCTGCTGCTGCTGCTGCTGCTGCTGCTGCTGCT
>NW_013566697.1:90000-95000 GCF_000499605.1 Eimeria maxima | reverse complement strand
TAAATGTCTGCTGCTGATAGTGCTGCTGCTGCTGCTGCTGCTGATGCTAAATGTTTGCTGCTGCTGCTGCTGTGTTGGGTGTATGGCCATTTGCTGCTGCTGTGTGGGGTGTATCGCTGTTTGCTGCTGCAGAGGCCGCTCTGCTGCAGCAGCTGCGCGCGGGTCTGAAGGCTCGTATTGCAGCAGTGCAGCAGCAGGAACAGGAGCAGCAGCAGCAACAACAACAGGAGGAGCAGCAACAAGAGCAGCAAGCACAACAAAACCAGCCGTTGCAGCAGGCGCAGCAACAGGAGCAGCAAACACAGCAACAGAAACCGCTGCAGCAGGAGCAGCAGCCGGTCGAGCAACAGCAGAACGAACAGCAGCAGAACGAGCAGCAGCAGCAGCAGCAGAACGAGCAACAGCCGGTCGAGCAGCAGCAGATCGAGAAGCAGCAGCAGCAACAGCAACAGAAAGAGGAGGAGCAGCAAGACGATACAGACGACGGTGATACACCTGGAGGCGGAGGGCAGCAGCAGCAGCAGCAGCAGCAGGAGCAAGTATACCTGAATAATGAGCAGCAGCAAATCGAGCAGCAGCAGCAAAAGGCGCAGCAGCAGCAGCCCCAGCAGCAAATAGAGAATAGCGGGTTGCTGCAGCAGCTGCAGCAGCAACTTGCTGCTGAGGAGTCATTCCTTGAGGAAGACAGGCAGCGCCTTCAGCAGCAGCAACAGCAAGACAAGCAGCAGCAGCAGCAGCAGCAGCAGCAGCAGCACGTGACAGCAGAAGCAGCAGCAGCTTCTAGTGTTTCTTCAGCATCGATGCCGCAGGAGCAAGACGGAGCTAAAGGGGGCAGCAGCAACACTGACTCTCCAGCAGCAGCAGCAGCAGCTGCTGCTGCTGCTGCTGCTGCAGAACCAACAGGAGCAGCAAAAGGTGATACTGCTGCTGCTGTGCGGCGGGTTTGCCGCCGAGTGTCTCAGGGAACAGCAGCAGCAGCGCATGCAGCAGCAGCAACAGCAGCCCTCTGTGCCTTCTATTCACAGTTGGCGCTGCTGCTGCTGCAGCCAGTAGATAGAGATGAGGAGAAGCAGCAGCAAAAGCAACAGCAGCAGCTGCTGCAGCTGCAGCATCTGCAGCAAATGAGTGCAGCAAAAGAGACAGGAACAGCAGCAGCAGAGTTGCTGCTGCTGCTGCGGGCTCTTGCTGCCTTTGCTAAGGCTGGGGTGTCTGTGCTGCTGATGCACACACCTAGCAGCAGCAGCAGCAGCGTCAGTATCAGCAGCAGCAGCAGTGGCAGCAGCAAGCAGCAAGTGCAGCAGATGCCTGCGCAGCAGCTGCTGAGAGCAGCAGCAGCTGCTGCTGCTGCACCAGCAGTTGCTGCTGCTGCAGGAAGCCACACCAAGGAGGGAGCAGCAGCAAAGGCTACTAATGAGTCTCCTGCTGCAGCTGCTGCTGCAGAGGCTCCACCTGCTGCAGATACTGCTGCAGATGCTGCTGCAGATGCTGCACCTGCTGCAGTTGCTGCAGATTGTGCTGCAGACGCTGCAGCTGCTGCAGTTGCTGCAGATGATGCTGCAGATGCTGCTGCAGATGCTGCACCTGCTGCAGTTGCTGCAAGTCCGGCACCTGCTGCAGATACTGCTGCAGATGCTGCACCTGCTGCAGTTGCTGCAGATCAGGCACCTGCTGCAGATACTGCTGCAGATGCTGCTGCAGATGCTGCACCTGCTGCAGACGATGTCCCTGTTGCAGATGCTGCTGCATCTGCTGCATCTGCTGCTGCACCTGCTGCAGATGCTGCTGCAGATGCTGCTGCAGATGCTGTAGATGCTGCTGCAGATAACAATAGCGGCACCAGCTGCAGCAACAGCAGCAGCAGCAAGCCGCCAGACAATTCTCCAGATGTGCTTGCTGCTGCGGATGATAGCTTTGGCGACAGCAGCAGCAGCAGCAGCAGCGACAGCAGCAGCAGCAGCAGCGACAGCAGCAGCAGCAGCAGCGACAGCAGCAGCAGCAGCAGCAGCGACAGCAGCAGCAGCAGCGGCAACTGTGAGGATCAAATGGGAGCTGAGGATGCTGCTGTAGTCGGCGAAGCACAGAGCAGCAGCAGCAGCAGCAACACTAGCACTAGCAGCTGCAGCAGCAGCAACTCCAACGGCACCACCACCTGCAGCAGCAACTGCAGCAGCAACTGCAGCAGCAGCAGCAGTTGTAGTAGTACTAGCAGCAGCAGCAGCAGGGGTTTGTTTGTAGGTTGTGTATAGGGTGTTATCTGCCTATACACCCCAAAATCTTTTTATTTATTTATTTATTTATTTATTTATTTATTTATTTATTTATTTAGTTATTTATTTATTTTTATTAACTAATTAGTTTAATTATTTAATTTATTTATTTATTTATTTATTTATTTATTTATTTATTTATTTAAATTTATTTGTATAAAAAATCAGCAACTTAATGGTGTCTCTAAACCCTAAACCCTAAACCCTAAACCCTAAACCCTAATTGGTGGTTAATATAATGTTGAGGGTTTGAGGGTTTGCTGCTGTCTGCTACATTTATTAATATAAATAAATAAATAAATAAGTAAATAAATAAATAAATAAGTAAATAAATAAATAAATATATAAATTAATTAATTAATTAATTAATTATTATTATTACTATTATGTAGCTTATTAATTAATCAATTAGTAAATATATTAATTAAAATAATTAATTAATTAATTAATTAATTAAATTAATTAGTTATATAAATTAATTAATTAATTAATTAATTAATTATATAAATTAATTAGTTAATTAATTATTTAATTAGGTAATAAAGTTACTAGAGATACACTACAGGAAGGCTCGCACTATACAGCAGCAGCAGCAAAAACAGCAGCAGCAGCAACAGCAGCAACAGCAGCAACAGCAGCAGCAGCAGCAGTGTTAATGTAAGTTGTTACATGCATGCATAATTGAGGTGTACATACACCTCAATTGTGGGGTATTTATTTACTTTTGTTTTCTTACTACAGAATAAATAGTATTTGCTGCTGTTGCTGTTGCTGCTGTTGCTGCTGTTGCTGCTGTTGCTGCTGCTGCTGCTGCTGCTACTTATACACCCAAAGATAATTAAATGTATTACTTTTATTTGCCTTTGCTGCTACGTTTTTGCTGCCTGTTGCTGCTGTTGCTTCTGTAAGCAGCAGCAGCAGCAGCAACAGCAAGTTGCAGTTTGTGCACAGCAGCAGCAGCAGCAGCAGCAGCAGCAGGGCCCCCCCGGAGCCTCCCCAGACCCACAGGGGGCCCCCCCTAAGGAGGGGAGGGTATACAAGGGTTTGCTGCAGCAGCAGCAAAATAAATAAATAAATATTAGTAAATAATAATAATAATATTGCTGCTGCTGCAGGAGCAACATATGTTGTAGGTACAAGTGGTGGTGCCGTAGCTGCTGCTGCTGCTTAGTGTAGCTGCTGCTGCTGCTGCTGCTGTTGCGGAACCACCGAGAGAGGGCCCCCCTCGCCCACGGCAACAGCAGCAGCAGCTGCAGCAGCAGCAGCAGCAGCAGCAGCAACTTTTGCCCTCTTCTTATCTGGCGCACCCGTTTTAAGTATTTGTTTGTTTATATAACAGAGACACAAAAGGCCCTTTGTTGCTGCTGTTCCGCGCCCCACTGCTGCAGCAGCAGCAGCAGCAGCAGCAGCAGGAGAGGCCCCCTCCATCTGCAGCAGCAGTAAGTAGCAGCAGCAGCAGCAGCAGCAACAGCAGCAAAGCCTTCCTTCCTCTCGGTTTTCTTTCTTATAAGAGATAGTTTTAATTTTATTTATTATTTATTCTTCTTATTGAGGGGCTGCCTGCCACCAACACTGCAGCAGCAGCAGCAGCAGCAGCAGCAGCAGGAACTGCAGCAGCAGCAGCAGCAACTGCTGCAGCAGCACCGAAGGCTGCTGCACCATCCCCCAGCAGCTTCTTCCTTGTAAGGCAGCCAACAGCTCCTCCTACACTTCTAATGAGATTCCTCTTGCCTACTGCAGCAGCAGCAGCAACAGCAGCAGCAGCAACTGCAGCAGCAGCAGGAGAGGGGCCCCGCCGCACCCAGCGCTGCAGCAGCACACCGATATAGGGAGGCTGCTGCCTCTGCTGCTGCAGTTTTCTTCTTAATGCTTTTAGCTGCAGCAGCAGCGATAATAACAACTGCAGCAGCAGCAACAGCAACAGCAGCAGCAGCGACGGCAGCAGCTGCTGCTCATTGAGGTGACTTGGGTGGTGCCCCTCCTGCTGCTGTGTGCGCAGTACCACACAGCAGCAGCAGCAGCAGCAGCAACAGCAGCAGCAGCAGCAGCCGGCTAATGGCTCGGCAGCCGCTGCAGTCCCCTTTCGTCCCCTCTCTCCCGGCGGTGGCGTGTGGGGCCCTGCAGCAGGAGCGTGCTGCTGCTGCAGCAGCAACAGCAGCACCAGCAGCACCACCTGCAACAACAGCAGCAACAGCAGCAGCAGCAGCAGCAGCAGATAATACAGAGACATCTGCTGCTGCTGCTCCTGTGGGGGGCACAAGCACCCCTTCTGCGGCGGGGGCGCCGCAGTCGTCATCGTCACCTGCAGCAGCAGCAGCAGCAGCAGCGCCAGCAGCAGCAGCAGCAACAACAACTGCAGCAGGAGCAGCAGCAACTTTGTCCCCAGTCGATTGCCCTCTAGGGCCTGATTCATCAGCCCCCCAACCTGATAGAAACTTTGCTGCTGCAGCAGCAGCAGGAACTCCTCCTGGTGCAGCAGCAGCAGCAGCAGCAGCACCAACGGATTTGCTGCTGTCTTTTGGTGGGGGTCTTGTAGGAGGAGACGCACTTGATCTTGTAGGCAATCAGCAGCAGCAGCAGCAGCAGCAAACATCATCATCAGCAGCAGCAGCAGTACCAAAGGGTGCTGCTGCTCCTTGTCTGTCTCTTGCGTCTCTGTGCAGCAGCAGCAGCAGCAGCAGCGGCATCCCTTTGGATCTAAAGTCTGAGCCTGCTGCACTAGGCAGCAGCAGC
>NW_013566697.1:75000-80000 GCF_000499605.1 Eimeria maxima | reverse complement strand
TTTGCTGTTGTTGCCTTTGCTGCTGCTGCTTTTGCTGTTGTTGCTGCTGCCTTCCTTGCTGCTGCTGCTGTTGCTGTTGCTGCTGGTAGACTTGGCTCTTCTTGTAGATTTCTTTGCTTCCCCATTTCTATGACCTGCAGCAGAAGCTGCTGCGGTGGTCGGCGGTGCAGCAGCAGCAGCAGAAGCAGCAGCAGCAGCAGCAGGCTGCTGCTGTTCAATTTGTTTCTTTTTGCCTTTGCTGCTGTCTGTTCTTGTTGCTGTACCTTTTTGCTGCTGCTCTTTTTTCTTTTGTTTTTTCTTCTTCTGCGGTTGCTGCTGCTCTCTTTGCTGTTGCTGCTGCTGCTCGTGCTGCTGCTGCTGTTGCTGCCACTGCTGCAGTTCCTGCTGCTGTATAAGAGTATCAACAACGAATGGACCAATGGTCACCTCTGCTGCAGCAGCAGCGCGCAGCAAATTAGGCAAAGAAAGGAAAACTTCCTCATGTAAGCTGCTGCTCTTCCTAGGCAGCACTTGCTGCTTCCCCTGCAGCAGCTGCAGCAGCAAACATTCCTTCTCCTCCTCCTCGTGCTGCTGCTGAGTAGGAAGAGGAGGAGGCAGCAGCAGCTGCTGCAGCAAGGAGAGAGGAGCAGCTAGCCAGGGGGAGTGCTGCACCTGTGGGCTATAACGACCTTTGCTCAATACAAAGACTGACATCTCATTGCTGCTGCTGCTGCTGCTGCTGCTGCTGTTCCTGCTGCTCCTGCTGCTGGTGCTGCTGTTAGAACTGTTGTTGCTGTTGCTGTTGTTGCTGCTGCACAGGGGAAGGGGAGCAGCAGCTTGCTGCTGCAGCTGCAGCTGCTGTTGTTGTTCCACTTCGGACCCCGCTGCTGCAGCAGCTTGAAGCTGCTCCCTCTGCTGCTGCTGCTGCTGCTGTTGCTGCTGCTGCTGCTGCTGCTGCTGCGGAAAATCTCGCGGTGTTGCTGCAAGGTGGTGGAGGCCATAGAGAGCTCTCCTAAGGAATGAAGCCGCAAGGACTGTGTGCTTCGATTGCTGCTGCTGCTGCTGCTGCTGCTGCTGTAGCAGCCCACGAGCAGCAGCAGCAGCAATTTGCAGCAGCAGCGGGGCGTCATAGAATCCAAGATGGTGATAACAAAGGCTAGTTGCTGCCAGCAAAGCAGAGGAGCCCAACCTCAGCAGCTGGTGCTGCTGCTGCTGCTGCAGGAGGAGCTGCTGCTGCTGCTGCTGCTGCTGCTGCAGGTGTATGAGGACCTTTTGCTTAACTAATGCTCTTAATGGACCAGCCCAAGCCCCTAAGGTGACCACTGCATGCCAAGCTAATACAGCAGATTCTGCTGCTGCTGCTGCTGCTGCTTGCTGCAGCAGCGGCAGCAGCTGCTGCAGCGCCGAGCTGCTGCATGCACCCCCCATTACCAAACAGTGAACTATAGTAATGATGTGCCGGCTTTGCTGCTGCTGCTGCTGCGGAGGCAGATGCGGCAGCAGCTGCAGCAGACGAGGGACCCGTTGCAGCAAACTGCTGCAGCATGCAGCAAGCAGCAAGTCGTCGCGCATCCGCTGCTGCTGCAGTGCCTGCAGCAGCAGCGACATCTGCTGCAGTGGTATAGCAGCAATCTGCTTGTTATTAACAAGATGTGCTGCTACTGCAGCAGCAGCAGCAGGGTCATTATACCGCAGCTGTGCTAAGTAGTATAAGCTGCTGCAGCAAGCAGCAGCAGGCAGCAGCACAGCTTGCTGCTGCAGCAAACCAGCAGCAGCAGACAGCAGCGGCACATCTACATGCAGCAATTCATATAGACAACGAAGTACTTCCACCACATCTGTCATTAGTTGCTGCTGCAGCTGCAGCAGCAGCTGCTGCTGCTGTTGCTGCTGCTGCTGCTGTTGCTGCTGCTGCTCCTGTGGCAATACCTGCTGCTGCTGCTGCTGCTGCAGGAGCTGCTGGGGCAAGCCCAGCAGCACCACATTTTTCCGCTGCTGCTGCTGCGCAGCAGTTGACAGCAACAATCCCTCTTGTTGTGTTTGCCGCTGCTGTTTTTGCTGCTGCTGCTGCTGCTGCTGCAGCGCATGCATTGAATAGGCAAGCCACCTGCATATTTGCTGCAGCAGCAGCAAATCTTGTACACATCTGCAGCAGCTAACCATCTTTAGGTACCATACTGCATCCTCCCATGTCAGCAAATCAGCAGCAGCAGCAGCAGGCGCTGCTGCTGCTGCTGCTGCTTCTGCTTCTGCAGGAAGTGCTGCTGCTGCACCTGATGCTGCAGAAAGAGTTGCTGCTGGCTGTGCAGCTGCATCAGCAGCAGCAGCAACTGGTGCTGCTGTTGCGGGTAGTTGTGGTGGTGCTTCTATTGCTGCTGCTGCTGCTGCTGCTGCTGCAGGTGCTGCTGCTGCTTCTTCTTCTGTTGGGTTGTTGAAAGGAATGATTGCTGCTGCTGTTTCTGCTTCTGCTGCTGCTGTTGCTGCTACTTTGGTGCGCACGTGCTGCTGCAGCGCAAGAAACAGCTTTGCTGCTGCCTGCTGCTGCTCATCGTCCCCATTTGCTGCTGCTGCTGCTGATGACAGGACTGCTGCTGACCTATTTGCTTCTGCTGCTGCTGCTGCTGCTGCTGTGGAGTCTTCGTCTCCGTCCCAGTGGAGGGAACCTGTCGTGTCGGGTGTGGGGACTGCTGCTGCTGCTGCTGCTTCTGCTGCTTCTGCTGCTGCAGGTGCTGCTGCAGCAGGTGCTGCAGTGGGGGGCTTGCGGTGTACAAACAGCAGATTTAAATAGCCGCAGCAAATCTTTGCTGCAGTAATAAAGTCTCCTTGCTGCAGCAGCAGCAAGGCTTGCTGCTGCAGCAGCAACCAGGTGTCTCTGCAGCAAGGACGCCCGTAGCAGCCAAGCAGGAATGCTGCTTCTGCTGCTGCTGCTGTTGCTGCTGCCCCTTTGAGCTGCAGCAAGCGAGCTATTGCTCTCCTTACGTAGTACTGCTTCGCATTTTGTGGAGCAGCAGCAGCAGCAGCAGCAGCAGCCGCAGCAGCAGCAACAGGTGCAGCTGCAGCTACTGCTGAATCTGCTGCTGCTGCTGCTGACGCGCCTGCATCCTGCTGCTGCTGCAGCTGCTGCTGCGCATCACTTTCCTCTACGTAAGCAGAATCGAAACCGATCCCCTGTTGGTGCTGCTGCTGCTGCTGAATCTGCTGCTGCTGATGACTCTGCTGCCGCTGCTGCTGCTGAATATGCTGCTGCTGCTGCTGCTGCTGCAGCGAGTGTGCCAGCAGCTGCTGCAGCAGCAGGTCGATGTCCCTTTCGTTAGAATGTCTACAAATGCCGCGAATGTCTCCTCTATGATTTCTAAGTGTCTCCTGCAGCACAGTCCTTCTGCTGCTGCTGCTGCTGCTGCTGCTGCATTTGCTGCTGCTGCTGCTGCTGCTGTTATTGCTGCTGTTAGCGATGCTCCATGTGTTGCTGTTGTTGCTGCGGTAACCTGTGTTGCTGCTGTTGCTGCTGCTCCTGCTTTCTACGGAGTTAGAGGAGGTAAAGCAGCAATGCTGCTGTCTGTACACCGCAGCAGCAGCACGAAATTTTGCTGCTCTCCTTGCAGCAGCAACAGCAGCTGGCGCATGCAGCAGACGCGGGAGAATCCTATGATACATCGCAGCAGCTACAGCTGCTGCTGCGGCTGCTGCAGGTGTAATACGTGCTGCAGCAGAAGCTGCTGCTGCTGCTGCTGCTGCTGCACCTGCTTATGGTGTCTACGTATTTATGTAACCTAAGAATCGAGCTGCTGTTGTGGTTCGTGCTGTAGTTGCTGCTGCTCCTGCTGCTGCTGCTGCTGCTGTAGTTGCTGCTGCTGCTGCAGTTGCTGCTGCTGCTGCTGCCGACAGTCCTTCCGTTGGTTCTGTAAGTGCTGCTCCTTCAGCTGCTGTTGTTTCAGCTGGAGCAGCAGCAACCGCAGCAGCAGTTGCTGCTGCTGCGATCAATCCTGCAGCCTTCCTTCGTTGGCTGATGGGTGAGGGGCCCGAGCAGCAGCAGCAGCAACTTGCTGCTGTTAGTGTATTCTGCTGCTGCTGCTGCAGCAACTAGCTTCTGTTGTGTACAGAAGCAGAAAAGTACTAAAAGAAGAAGGAAGATAATTATAAATACACTAGAAGTGCTGCTGCTGCTGTTGCTGCTGTTTTGGAGGCGCAGCAGCAGCAGCCAGTAGGCGGCAGCAGCTGCTGCTGCATAGTTAGTATTTACGGTGTATAGGCAGCAAATAAAAATAATTAATAAAATTAAATTAAATTAAATTAATATTTCATCTAATTTATTTGTCTAAGTAGGAGAATAATATGTCTAGACACTGCAGCAGCAGCTGCTGCTGCTGTTGCTGCTGCTGTTGCTGTTGCTACTAGCGGCTGGAGGAGGAGCCGCTGCAGCTGGAGGAGCAGCTGGAGGAGCAGCAGCAGCAACAACAGTAGCAACAGCAGCAACAGCAGCAAAAGAATAGAAAGAAGGGGAGTGTTATTATTTATTTTAATTTGTTTTTTCTTTTTGTCTTCTTTCCTGCCTGTCTTTCTTCCCTAAGGAATCTTTTACTGCAGCAAACAGCAGCAACAGCAGCAGCAGCAGCAGCAACAACACCACCAGCAACCACCACTCCACCAACAGCAGCAGCAACAACAACAACAACAACAAGAACAGCAGCAACAACAGCAACAACAGCAGCACGAAGATGGCGTCAACACCAGCAACACCCTCCCCTTCCCCCTCAACACCGCAGCCATCAGCAGCAAGAGCCGCAGCAGCAGCAACAGCAGCAGCAACAGCAGCAGAAGGTCGTGTCTTAGCAGTGCAGTCCCATGTAATAAGAGGACACGTAGGAGGAGATGCATTCCTCTTCCCTATACAAAGATTAGGTATAGACACGGGGTGTATATACACCTGCCAATTTATAGATCTATTTATACACGAAGGGACGCAGCTGCAGCAGCAGCAGCTGCAGCAGATGCTGCAGCACCTAACACTTAAGTATTTTATA
>NW_013566697.1:0-72500 GCF_000499605.1 Eimeria maxima | reverse complement strand
GTGGTTGTCTGCAGCAGCAGCAGCAGCAGCAGCAGGACCACGCGAGCAGCAGCAGCAGCTGCTGCTGCTGCAGCACAGGAACAGCAGCAACTTGTGAAATAACACTAGATTATATAAAAGAAGACACTCGAAGCAGCTCACTAAGGGATGCAGCAGCAGCTCCTGCTGCTGCTGCTGCTGCTGCTGCAGTGCTGCAAACTCCGTAAGCCTTAAGGCCTCAACAGCAGCAGCGGCAGCAGCAGCAGCTACAGCAGCAACACAGCGAGATGCAGAACCCTCCTCTGCTGCTGCTGTTGTTGTTGCTCCTGCTGCCTAATTTCGCAGTAGTCGATACTGCCGCTGCAGCAGCAACAGCAACAACAGGAGCAACAGCAGCAACGGCAAGAACCATTGAACACCCAGCAGCAAAAGAAGCAACGGCAGCTGCTGCAACAGCAACTGCAGCAGCAGCAGCAGAACCACCCAGACATAATGCCCATGAAGACTCCGCCGCACTCAATACTGCCGCTGTAGCTGCGCTTGCTGTGCAACATCAGCAGCAGCACGAGAAGCAGCAGCAGCAGCAGCAGCAGCAACAACAACAACAACAACAGCAGCAGCAACTGCAGCAGCAACAACAACGGCAATTTGGGAGGCCGTCTGATTTTCTTCGGGCTTCCTTCCCAGCTCGAGTGATCCCCTCGCAGCAGCAGCAGCAGCAGCAGCAGCAGCAGCAGGAGCAGCAGCAGCAGTTGCAGCAGCAGCTAGAACCGCAGCAACAGCAACAAAGAGAGTTAAGGAATCAGCAGACTCAGCTCGTTGCAATACCAGCAGCAAAACAAGAAACAGCAGCAACAGCAGCAGCATCTGCTGCTGCTGCTGCTGCTGCTGCTAAATCTGCAGTTGTTGCTGCTGCTCCTCCCCGACACCTCGCAGCTAGAACAAACCAGGTGAACCTAAACCCTAAACCCTAAACCCTAAACCCTAAACCCTAAACCCTAGCTCTATTCTTACCTCTCCGCCTTAAATCTCTCTATATAAACCCTAAACCCTAGTAAACCCTAAACCCTTTGCTGCCTCTGCGTTGAGTGTTTGCTGCTGCTGCTGCTGCTGCTGCTCAGACAAGCTGCCCCAGTGGAGAATATCTTGATGCTGTACGTCTTGCTCACACAGCTGCTGCTGCTGCTGCTGCTGCTAGAATAACTTCATCAGCAGCCTAAAATAAGCAGCAGCAGCAGCAAAACCCTAGAAACAACAGCAGCAGCAGCAGAACACTAGCAGCAACAACAGCAGCAGCAGCAGCAAATAGGGCTAAAGTGTATTGCTCACCATTTTGTTTAAATAATGCCCTTGTTTTATTTCTGCTGTTGCTGCTGCTGCTGCTGCCCTGCTTCCCCTCCTGCTGCTGTTGTTGCTGCTGCTGCTGCTGCTGCAGGACAATACCTGCCAGCCTTGCCCAGCAGGTACATATTCTGCTGCTGGTGCTGTTGGTATATTTTCTTGTATTCTTTGTCCTGCTGCTACATGGAGTATACAACAATCTGCTGTCTGTACACCTTGTCCTACTAATAAAAGTACGAACGTTAATGCATTTGCTGCTGCTGCTGCTGCTGCTGCTGCTGTATGTGTTGCTGTATGTGGTGTTGTATGTGGTGCTGCTGTTGGGGGTGATGGTGATGGTGCTGCTGCTGTTGCTGGTGCTGCTGTTGTATGTGTTGCTGCTGCTGCTACTGGGGTTGCTGCGTCTTTGTGCTGCATGCTGCTGCTGCTGCTGCTGCTGCTGCTGTGGTTGCTGCTGCTGCAGCAACGGCGTTGAGCGGGTCCACTTCGGCTGACAGCTGCTTCTGCGTCTCTGGTGGGTCTCCGCCCCACCAGCTAGCTAGCTACCTATGTAATTAGCCAGCTAGCTAGATAGCTAGCTAGCTAGCTAGCTAGTCAGGTAGCTAGCTAGTTAGCTAGCCAGTTAGCTAGCTAGTTTAGTAGGAGTTGTGGAGATGTTGCTGCTGCTGCTGAAGTTTGCTGCTTGTGGCAGATGGGCTGTATGGACAGCTGCCCCACATTATACCAACAGCAGCAGCAACAGAAGCAGCAGAAGCAGCAGCAGAAGCAGCAGATGCTGCTGCCAGCAGGTTAGCAGGAGCAGTAGCTAAGTGCCTAGACAACGAGGATCTAGTTGTTGCTTGAAGAATCCATTCTTTTCGCTGCTGCTGCTTCTGCTGCTGCTGGTGTGCTGCTTCTGCTGCTGCTGCTTCTGCTGCTGCTGCTGCTGCTGCAGGGACGAAGCCTTCTAATGAGGATCCTTCTGACTGCGTGAAGTGTAAGGGAGTAGAGGAGTGGTGTCTCCGTGCTGCAGCAGCAGAAGGAGGATGGTGGTCATGGGCATCAATATGTAGCTCTGCTGCTGCTCCTGCTGCTGTTGCTGCTGCTGCTTCTACTACGGATCTTCATCCCTTCTGCCAAGAGCTGGGATCCGATCCCAATAAGCTACACTTTAGATACAGCTGCAGCAGAGGCAGCAAATGTACAGGAAATGTTGATGAGCCTTGTGCTGATGGTACTGCAGGAGTTTTCTGCTCAAGTGTACGTGCAACTTCCTGCTGCTGCCGCTGCTGCTGCTGCTTCCCTTATCCTTCTTATTCCCTATTCTTTGATTAGGGTTTAGGGTTTAGGGTTTAGGGTTTGGATTTTAGGGTTTAGGGTTTAGGGTTTAGGGTTTGGATTTTTAGGGTTTAGGGTTTAGGGTTTAGGGTTTGTTATGTATGTATGTGTGCAGTGTACAGATGGTTATAGTAACAGTTTATTATTTCCTTTTGAATTAGGTTGTCAAGCCTGCGGTGCTGCACAATACATTTCTTTTTTTCTTCTTTTTTTTGCTGTTTTGCTGCTTGCTGCTGTTGCTCTATGGTGGCTAAGGAGAGCAGCACTATGGGGAGACACTTCGCAGTTAGTCCCTACCCTCCGTAATGTCTCCTTCTTCTGGCAAATTGCATCCAATCTAGCGTAAGGGTTTAGGGTTTAGGGTTTAGGGTCTAGAGTCTAGGGTCTAGGGTTTAGGGCTAGGGTTTAGGGTTTAGGGTTTACACTGTTTTTGCTGTATGTGTTGTTTTTAGCTGCTTATGCTGTTATTCTTCCTGTTTCTGCATTTACTGTATTTGCTGCATTTGCCTCACTTGCTGCATTTCCTGCTGCTCTTGCCATTGCTGCTGCTGCTGCTGCTGCTGCTGCTGCTGCTGTCTTCAGTCCGTTGCTGCGTGATTGCTCCTCCTTCCCTTGGACTCTTTTAGGGGTTTTTTCTTTCGGCCTGCCGCTGCCGCAGCTGCTGCAGTGTATAGGAAAGGTCAGTTTGCTGCTTATGCTGATGCTGCTGCTGGTGCTGCTGCTGCTGCTGCGGTTACATGCCTGCCGGTTGTTACACGCTTCTGTGTGCTGTTTGTCTCCTGTTACTGCAGCGTAGCAGCTGGACATCTTCTGCGTGGCTGCAGCTACTAGTTGCTGCTTTTTTCCCTCTGCTGCTGCTGCCTGTTGCTGCACTTTTGGGGCTTTGTTTGCATGCGCTGCATCAGCAAGCAGCAGCAAAGTACCAAAGAGATGCAGAAAAAATTGCCCTTAATACGGATATCTATATGGCCCCTAAAGATGACGCAGAAGATATAGGTCCGTAAACCCTAAACCCTAAACCCTAAACCCTAAACCCTTCTTTGTAGAGCCCTCATAGAGATCGGTTAACTGGTTCGTCGCCCGCCTCTTAAAGCATAGATAGAGTTCATGGCACTACACCTACGGTTTAGGGATTAGGGTTAAGGGTTTAGGGTTTAGGGTTTAGGGTTTAGGGTTTAGGGTTTGTGGTGCAGCTGCGGCAATTCTGCGCGAGCGCGAACGTCTTCTCGAGCAGCCGCCTACCCCAAAGCGACGACTGCGATTTGCTTCGGACACTGCAGCAACAGGAGCAGCAACAGGAGCAGCAACAGGGGCAGCAACAGGAGCAGGAGCAGCAACAGGGACAGCAGCAAAACCAGCAACAGGAGCAGCAGCAGGAGCACCAGCAAAACCAGCAACAGGAGTGCCAGCAGGAGCACCAGCAGGAGCACCACCAAAACCACCAGCAGGAGCAGGAGCAGGAGCAGCAACAGGAGCAGCAACACCAGCAGCACCACCAGCAGCAGGAGGTGCGCAGCAGCCTCGCATGCCCGCCAACGCAGCACCAGAAAACAGGGAAAGGTCGGAGGTGACACAGCAGCAACAGCAACTGCAACAACAGCAGCAACAGCCGCCGCCGCAGCAGCAGCAGCAGCAGCCGCGTCAGTTTACTCGTGAACCTGTCCATGCTGCTCCACCTGCTGTATCAGCAGCAGCAGAAGCACCAGGCCGCCCGGCAGCAGGCCAGCAGCAGCAGCGGAATCAGCCGCAGCAGCAGCCGAACCAGGCGCAACCACCAGCACAGCAGCAGAAACCACAACAGCAGCAACAACAGAAGCCACAGCAGCAGCAACAACAACAAAAGCCACAGCCGCAGCAGCAGCAGCAACAGCAGCAGCATCACCATCAGCAGCAGCAGCATCCTGGTATAAAAGTGATACAGAAGGCGGTATCTAAAAAAGCAGAAGAAGAAGAATCTCCTGATCCTGCTGTTGCTGCTGTTATGGAGGACATGGAGGACCGAGCTAAGGCAGCAGCTGCTGCTGCTGCTGAAGCAGCAGCAGCAGCAGCAGAGAAGGAAGGAGCAAGGTGGAGGAAGAGTCAATGGATCCTTGGATCGTGGGCAGTCCTGCACCATCTACTTGTCTTCACAGTTGCACAGTACGTCTATTCCTGCTGCTGTTGCTGCTGCTGTTGCTGCTGCTGTTGCTGCTGCTGTTGCTGCTTCTGTTGCTTCTGCCATCAGTCCTCTCGAAACGAATGTTGTTTTTCTTTTTAGCAGGTCTAGCACTTCGTGCTGCACTTGCTGCTGCTGTTGCACTTTCTGCTGCTGCTGCTGCTGCTGCATTGTGTCGGTTGCGTGTTGCTGTGCGTTGCTGCTGCAGGATGCTGTTATGGAGTTGCTGCACTCGTGACGCGCAGCAGCAGCAGCCAGTATATCGTTATTTGCTGATAGATGGATCTGTTACTCCTTCTATGTTAGGCAGCACGCAGCTAGCTGTTGGTATGCTGCTGCTGTGGCTCGTGCTGCTGCCAGCAATAGAAATTGCCCTTCTTTGGTGGGCAAGAAGAGGAGGACGTCTGCTGCTTGAAGAGTCAGCAACACAAACATAGCCCACATTCACACTCATCTGCTGCTGCAGCAACCCATGCATGCAACTTGCATGCATGTATGCATGCATGTTGTGTTGCTGCAACGATTTATACAGCTGTACCTGCATGCAGCTAACGAAGATGCATACACGTTTGTGTTGCTGCTGGTCTTTCCTCTTTATTCATCTTTGCATGCATGCTTGTCTATAAACATGCATGCATACATATAAACACCTGCATGCAACCTGCATGCATGCATGCATGCATGCATAGTTTGTTGTGTGTATGTATATGTGTGTACCTTAGGTGTCCATTAACAGCTGGATGGTTTATATCTGGATTTACGGATGGATATTATTGGTGGTATTTTTATCAGCAGGTGTCTGTACACCTGATTCAGGTGTCTGTTGCATATGCAATTTCTTCTTCTTTTTCCTTAAAAACAATAGAAGGACCTAAAGGTTTCTTTGCTTATGGATTAATGCCCAATTTAACATCAAATATACAAGCACTTGCTGTTCTTAATATTACTGTTCTTTATGCTATTTCTCATCTAAGGTATACTGCTGCTGCTGCTGTCACTGCTGCTGCTGCTGCTGATGCTGCTGCTGCTCTTGTTCATGATGCTGCTCTTGCTGATGATCATCATGCTGTTGCTGCTGATGTTGCTGCTGTTACTGCAGTTTACCTGTCTACGTCAACAAGAAAAACATTATAGCATCCCGCTCAGCAAGGTAAGGAAATCCTTCCGTGTATTGCTGTTGCCGTTGCAGCAGCAGCTGCTGCTGCTGCTGCTACTACAGTTGCTTACCTTTTGCTTCTTTGTCTGCGCACTCATTGGTAAACTGCCAGTGCATTTGCTCCTATCGTTGCTGCTGCTGCTGCTGCTGCTGCTGCTGCTACAGGTCGTCATTAGGTGTAGCATTGATCCTTATGTGCACCGCTTTCTACAACGACTCGATACCCTCTGGATCAGGCAGAGATGTCCGTACACCCCAACAGCTAGATGACCTTAAAATTGTTTGTGGGGACTGCTGAATATTTAGGGTTTAGGGTTTATGCTTTAGGGTTTAGGGTTTAGGGTTTAGGGTTTGAGGTGTGGGCTTGTTGTGCAGGCCATTGGATGGTTTGCTGCAGTGTCCGTCATTTTGTTAATATTGCTGCACGTCACAGTCGTGCTTATTACAACAGGGTAAGTTCAAAATTAGGGTTTAGGGTTTAGGGTTTAGGGTGTATTGGTTGGTGGTGACCTCAGGCCGGTAGTTCAGTTGGATAGAATGCCCGGCTACGGACCGGGTGGTCGTGGGTTCGAATCCTGCTCGGCCTACTTTTCTCTCTTTTTTATTTATTTAAAAATAAAGAAAGCAGCAGCAGCAGCAGCAGTAGCAGCAGCAGCAGTCTAATGCATTGGTTATTGTTGCTGTCGCCTTCTTCTTTCCATGGGGGTTTTTATCATATAGCGCTTGTACATGAACAAACCCTTAAACACTTTAGGGTTTAGTGTTTGAGGGAACAGACAGGCAGCTGGGACGCATACCGAGGGTTTAGGGTCCATTGGTCGATTCAGACGTTGCCGGTGCTGTTACACCCTAGAACCTAGTATTTAGGGTTTAGGGTTTAGGGTTTACGATGTCTTATTATGTCGCCTATGAATTATCCATGTGTATCTCTGGCTTCCCATATATCATAACATCTAGGGTGTATGGTGGTAAATTTTTAGGACTGTTTGCCCCACATTACGGTTTATTCTTTAGATTTAGGGTTTAGGGTTTAGGGTTTAGGGTTTAGGGTTTAGGGTTTGGAGTAATTTATGTATACAGTGTAATCCGTCGCCTCCGTCATCGTTACAAATGGATTCGTCAATTTGTTGATTTCTTTCGTTTTGCAAAAACACGATTGGAGGCATTTCGTTCTCCGGATAAAGAAGAAATCTTAGAAATGCATGAACTTAGAGGAAATCTTAAGTATACCTATATATAATTCCTGCTGCTGCTGTTGCTGCTGCTGCTCGTGCTGCTGCTCGTGCTGCTGCTCGTGCTGTTGCTGTTACTGCTGCTGGTTGTGATGTTGATGTGGTGCTGATGTTCCTGCTGTTGCTACTTTTGGTGGTGGTGCTCATGGTTCAGTTGATCTTGCTGTTGCTGTTGCCGCTCCTGCTGCTGTTGCTGCTACTGGTCCTGCTTATCCTGCTTCTCCTGCTGCTGTTTCGGTTGTCGTTGTTGCTGCTGTTGCGTTTGCCCCGGCAATTGCTTCTTTTGACTGCTGCGTGCTGCTGCTGCTGCAGGTTGGAGCAGGCAGAGAAAGAAGGTAAAGAAGATCTAACTCGGCGTCATTGGCGATTAGGTCTGCGTAACCCTCATCTTGATTTACATCGTCTTGCTGCACAGATGAATAGAGCACAAGACGGTGAGGAGTACAGACACCTCACGAGACTTATGTTGCTGCCTAATGTTAAACCCGATGTTAAGGAAACCCTCATGGCTGCCGTCAAAAAAGTCAAAAGCAAACCTAGAGTAAGGACAAACCCTAAACCCTAAACCCTGATCTGCCCTAAGCTGCACTACCTCAGCTTGCATCTCGTCTAGCAAAGGCCTCTGCCGTGGTAGTACACTAAAGGATCGAGTGTACAACTAAACCGTATGGTTCAATACATGCCCTTCGGTCTAGGGTTTAGGGTTTAGGGTTTACGGGTATTCTGTATAGGCTCTGGCGGCGTTGTTGCATTTGACGCTCATGGAGAATTTTCCCACCATAGATCGAGTTGAGGCATTCAATCTTCTTAAGAAACACGGATTCGATCCCAATGAGGTTAGGGTTTAGGGCTTAGGGTTTGGGCTTTAGGGTTTAGGGTTTAGCACATCGATTATTGTTGACAGGTGGCAGGTCAAACTGCATGCAGCAGCAGCAACAACACACAGCACCAGGCTGCTGCAGTTTGTGCTGCTGCTGCTGCTGCCGTTGGAAATGATGGCGACAATTGTTGCTGCTGCATGCATGTGTTTGCCTGTGAGTAGTGCTGCTGCTGCAAGTCTCAATTTGCTTGTGCTGCTGCTGTTTTTGCCAATGCTGAATTCTCACTGCTCCTGCTGCTGTGTTTCCTGGTTCTGCTGCTGCTGCAGCTGGCCCCTGCATGCGAAGATCTACTTCGTTACCGTCAAGAGTTGCTGCAGCGTAGCGAACGTCAGAGTTTATCTGAATTAAAGGAGATATACATAATGGGTTGGCGATTAGGGTTATTACGTTATCCTTCCTTAGAAGATCCTTCTCTTTGTCTTTGCCAGACAAAGACAATAAAAGATCAACAAATACAAGCAGCAGAAGAAAAAGCAAAAATACCTAGTCTAGACCCTAAACACCCGGCGGATGAAGACCTGAAAACCCTACTACCACAGGCAATATATACATGACAAACCCTAAACCCTAAACCCTTAATATTCATATTCAAGCCGTTAAGCCAGGTTTTGTTCAGTGCAGCAAGAAACCGACTGCAGAACGCCTTAGAGGCTTCTAAGGGGCTAGGGTTTATGGTTTGTTGTCTAGAGTGTTTAGGGTTTAGGGTTTAGGGTTTGTGCTCTGTCGGTCTTAGGAAGCTGTTCGAATGGTGTTGCACTGCGGTCTGCTGGACATCTCGGACTTCGACTTTGAGGGTATGTCCTGCTGCTGCTCTTTCTGCTGCTGCTGTTGCTGCTGTTTATTATTGGCCTTTCTTTCTCTTTTCTAGCTGGTGTGTATGTGTATTTTAGTGGTTTTCTTCGTGTGCATGTCTCATTTTCAAATTTAGCATTGGGGTTTAGGGTTCAGTGTTTGGGGTTTAGGGTTTAGGCTTTAGTGTTTACGCTCTCTGTTTTGTATTGCTGCAGTGGCCAGGGAACTGCCGCGGACAAGATTCCTTGCATACGGCCTCGACCAGGAAGGCAGACTCATTGAGGTGCTAAGCCCTAAACCCTAAACCCTTTGTACTCTTCAAGGGCACAAGGCTCACCACCTGTGGCTGGCGTGACAACCATAGTCTATTCGCGCGTTTCTTATGGCGTGGCTGTTGTTTAGGGTTAGGGTTTAGGGTTAGGGTTTAGAATTAGGGTTTACTTTTCCTTTGTCCAGGGTTTCTACAGGGTTAGGGTTTGCTCCTTTGCGTTGCCTTCAGGGCTATGAAGAGGAAGAGGAAAAGAAGAAAAGGGAAATAACAGAACAACTCAAGGATGTCGCCCGTAAGCCAAGCCAAGCAGCAGCCGCTGCAGCAACAGCAACAGCACTAGCAACAGCAGCTGCCCTTCCTGTGCTGTCTGCTTTGCTGCTCTCTTCTGCCATTGATTGTCCCTGCTAGTGTTCTCCCCTGTGCTGCGGCGGCAGCTGTTTGCTGCTGCTGCAGCTGTTTACTGCTGACGCTCATTCTGATGTTTCCGCTGTCTGCTGCTGTTTTTGTTGCTGCAGGGACTGCCGGACTGGCGGTGCCTAAGAAAGCTGTTGCAGGAGACTTTCCTGCTGCTGCTGCTTTGTATGAGTTTGCTGCCGCTGAGCCGCAGGCACTGCAGCACAAACGGCGCATAGAGAGAGCCATTATCCTAAGGAAGGAATTTCTTGCTATTTTCCCTCTTGCCCTGCCTGCGATTAATCCATCAACAGGGGAGATAATCGAAGCAGCACCAGAGCAGCAGCAGCTGCTGCTGCAGCACCAGATGCAGCAGGAGGAGGACGAGCAGCAGATGGTCGTACTGCAGCAGCGCAAATCAGATGGGCCAACAGACAGCCTCGCCGCTATGCTTGTCCTCAAGCTGGAGGTTCTCGGCATGCAGCTACGGGTGCTCCAGCGAGATATATCCGTCATAGGTAACCCCTAAACCCTGATCGTAAACCCTAAACTCGAAACGCTAACCCTAAACCCTAAACCCTACCATTTGCTATCTTTGTCGCTGCAGGGGCACCTCAGAGTGCTGTTGGGCCGAGGGGAGATTTGACGTCTCTCGCGTTCAATAGCCATCCGAACTGCAGGTTGCTGGTGCAGCCGACGATGCTGCTGCGGTCTACATTTACAGTAGAGGTTTTTGTTGAGTTTCCTCTGCCGGCGAATTGCAGATACAGCGCAGTGTGTTCAGACACAGAAGGTAATGTCCTCTTGTGCATTGTGCAAAAACGAATGAGCCGCAAACAGCAGCAGGAACTGCAGCAACAGATACTGCAGCAGAAACTGCAGCAGCAAGAGTATACCTACTTCGCTGACGTAGGCGTACTCATTCCGAAGGATGCAACTCAAACAGACTCCGACAGCAGCAGCAGCAGCAGCAGTAGCAGCAGCAGCAGCAGTGATTCCAGCGACAGCAGCAGCAACAGCAGCAGGAGCAGGAGAAGCAAGCGTAAGAAGAAGCGCAACGTTGGCCCTGTATACAAGAATGGTTTTGCTTCTTGTTTAAGCCGGAAGGGAGGAGAGAGGGAGAGGCAGCAATTGCTGTCAGCTGTGCATACGCAAGGATTCCATTTATTGCATGCAGTTCGCAGAGGTGATGAAATAACATTTTTCTTAAATGGTATTCATCTTGGTACAATTGTTCGCGACTTTGAAAATATTTTCAGAAATATTTCAACTATAGGAAATCAAGTGCAAGGAGGAAAACCCTGCGGAAAAATTGCAGATTTCAATGTATACCCAAACCCCTAAAACCTAAACCCTAAACCCTCCTGCAAACCCTAAGAACCTAAACTCTAATGCACACGCTAAACCATGTTGCAAAAGCCTAACCCTAATGCAAACCCTAAACCCTAATGCAAACCCTAAACACTAATGTGCACACCCTACTGCTGTGCTGCTGCTTCGTCCAGGTCTTGGCGCTTGCTCTGGATCAGTCAACAGCAGCGGCTCGTTATCTCGAGTTGTCATCCTTGCGAAATACGAGCAAACTAGGCGACGGATTTGCTGCTCTGGTAGACACTGCGAATGAGGCTGCTGCTGCTGCACCGTTACCAGCAGGACTAACGGAGCGTGTTGAGTTGGATTTGCTGCTGGATATGAGTTTTGTTGTGGTGGATCCTCGACGCCCTCGTCATGTTTTTGGTGTATGTATACCTGAAGTATATTCAGCAATAATGTATTATTTATCTCTTCCTGATAAACAAATGACGAGATGTTCTCCTTCAGGGGCTCATGGTGCAAAACTTGTCAACGGTTGCTTCCCCTCAACTGCTGCTGCTGTTGGGGGTAGCACAATAAACGAGAGTCTGCTGCTGCTGCAGCCGCAGGTGCTGCTGCGGCGCGACCTTTGTTCTGCAGCAGGATACACCCTATCTGTGTGGATATATACCCCAATACCTAAGACAGGTTCTATGCATTTCCTCATTAGTGGTGATGCGGAGACACATGTTTGTATATCCGACTGTGACGGCTCTGTTGGTTCTTTGCTGCTACCTCCAACCCCTTCTACTGATGCGGTAGCAGCATCTGCAGCAGCTGCAGCGGCTGCTGCAGCTGCTGCTGCTTTGGAACAAGAGGCCGATCCCGCAGAAGCAGCAGCAGCAGCAGCTGCTGCTGCTGCTGAAGCAGATGATGACCAGTGGTCTGTCTACTCCGACGGCATCGCTCGAGAGTTGTATCCTTCGGGTTTGAGTCTGGCAGGCGAGAGTGAAGGTTGGCACTTGTTACATGTGGTGGCAGCAGCGTCGCCTCCAGTGTCTCCATCAGCAGCAGCAGCGGGGACTTCCCCAGCAGCAGCAGCAGCTAAGGAGGATGCAGGTACTGTAGCATTCTACCTAGATGGTGTCCCTAGGGGTCTTATTCCTCGTGCTTCTTGGCAACCAATTAAGTACATCGGCAACTCCCCCTCAGGCACTAAACCCTTCGGCTCCTTGGCCCACTTTAGGGTTTACGGAAAACCCTTTACTCCTCAAGATGTCTACTTTGACTACACAGGCAGGCTACACTGCCACGATGTGATGCAGTTAGCGTTTCCTACGGTTCCCTAGGGTTGGCTAGGGAGGCCCAGGGTTTACTAGGGTTTAGTACTGATTGCTAGGGTTTAGTAGGGTTTAATGGAGCTCATTAATATTTACTAGAGTTACAAGGGTTTAGTAGTGTTCACCGGGTTTTATACGGTGTATGTATCCAGGCTCGTTTTGCTGCTGGGTTTGGTTGTGTGTTCGTTGCTGCTGCTGCCTCTGCTGCAACGCTGTTGCTGCTGCTGCTTCCGCTAAGGGGTACCGTGAAGGGTGTTGTTGTGCATGCTGCAGCGTATCCGTTTCGTTACACTTTGACGGCAGCTCGGGCATCTTACGCAGGACCGCGAGTACCTGGCCTGCAGAGCAGCAGCAGCAGCAGCAGCAAAAGCAGCAGCAGCAGCAGCGACGACGAAGTGGTGTTGGATCCCGCTGAAGTGGGAGACGCTACAGCAAAAAAGCCCCCGCCGCTGCAGTTAGGAATGCAATCTGATGGAGAGTATTTAGATGTGCTGCCTGCAGCAGCAGCAAGGAGACACGAGCTAATAGTTGTGGGGCTTGGGCGTTATGTGCATGCGCCTGATGGTCAGCTAGCTGCATGCGACACTGTGGGGAGTATCACCAGCAGACGGGGAGACAAATCTGGCGGCAAACAAGGAGACAAATACACGGATAAAGAGACAATTAAAGAAGGAGACACAGACACAAATAAAGGAATTCATGTTGTCCCTCCCCTACGTCTTAAACCTAATGGATTTACTATTGCCTCCTGGATACGGCTACCCCTACCATACACCGGTGCACTGCATGCACTAGCAGGAGATGGTGCAGGCAATGCCTTCATAGCTGTTGACGCCAGCTGCAACTCTCTAGGTAACCTCTCAGTGCATGCATTTATTCACGTTTGCATGCATCCATCCATGCATGCATCAAGCCTCTTGCAGCGTAGCTGCTGTTGATGCTTGTTTTGCGGATGTATGTTTCTTTGTGTCTCATCATGCGTTTCTCTTTGTCTCTCTATCTCTCTCGCTGTGTGTGTGTGTGTGTGTGTGTGTGTGTGTGTGTGTGTGTGTGTGTGTGTGTGTGTGTGAGTCTGCTGCTTGTGTGTCGTGTGTGTGTTATTCTTTTTACCTGCTTGTGTCTCCTGCTGTAAAGTGTCTTTTTTCCCAGTATATATATCCCACTGCATGAGTCTATATGTAGTATATATGTATATGTTTGTGTGGGGTTTTGGGGTGTCCGTACACTTCCTTCTTTGTGGCTGCTGCAGGTGTAGTAGCCCGCCCTCGTGTTCGCGCTGCCTCGCGAGTGTGTCGCTCTTCGGCTGCTGGCTTTGGCCCTTTTGTTCCTTCGGGTGTATCCTTAAAGTTATTAGATAGCGGCTGGCATCATATTGCTGCTGTAGGTACAGGGAAGGCTACCTTCTTTTACCTTGATGGGCAACACAAGGGGGCCTCCCCCGCATGCTGCAAGGGGCCCCTTGCCGTCATAGGCAACGCCAACAGGAGGCCCTACAGCAGCAAACGGCCACCGACACACAAACGCAGCAGCAGCAGCAGCAGCGACAGTAGCAGTGGAGGCAGCAGCAGCAGCGAAGAACACGGAGACACGGGAGACTGCAAGATGCCTTTTGGCACTCTCTACAACTTTCAGGTGTACGGACAACCCATGACCCCACAACAGGTCGATACACTCTACCAGCAGCAAAAGAAACTCATGAAGATCCACCGCGGGACGACATGACCTGTCTCCTTTTTCCCGGCTGTCTCATCCGCCGCCGCTGCTGCTGCTACTACAACAGCTGCTGCAGCAGTGGCTGTAACGAGCTGCTAGGGGAAGCCAGATGGAGACAACCAGTCAGAGGGACAGCCAGGCGGCAAGTGCTGCTGTTGCTGCAGTCGCTTGCTTTCTGTAGGTAAGCTGGAGTCCTCAAAGGTGCCCTTGGGGTCCCCCTAGGGAGCCTCCTGTGTTCGCAGCACAGTCGAAACAGGAGCAGGCGCCCCCTTTGGGCCATCCCCTTCCGGTTCCCCCTGAGCCTCCATCACTTTTTTTTTGAGGGGCAGCAGAAGGTTGCTGTTATTTAAAGGGTTTGTTTAAAGTGAACAGTGCAAGAGAAGCTAATTGGCTAGTAATACACTAAAAGTTAATTACGCTTGCTGCATGCAGCAAACCACTGCATATTTCCTCTTGCCTATTCTCTCCTACTAAGACCCAAACCTTAGACTTGCTGCAGGTAGCCACGCGATACGCTCCTCTCCTAGCAGCAGCTGTAGGTGTTGCACGCAGCTACAGCAGCAGCAAACCTTAATCAGCAGCTCTAATGGACACTAGTCATTATTGCCTACAAAAAGGACACCCCCAGTCCCTGCTGGTACCTGCCGGCTCGTTCAAAGGCGTCTAAGTGGAAACCCTTAATAACGTGATTGCCTTGAGGTGTCTGTAGGAGGGGGCCCCCATTCGGGGGCCCTCCTAGGGGTACCCCTAGTGGGGGTCTCGTCAATGGGCACATGCAGCTCCCCTCCTAGTGCTGCAGGAGGGTCCCCCCTATGGAAGCTGGAGCGGGCCCAGGAGGAGAGAGCTGCAACAGCAGCAGCAATGCCATATGCTGCAGCGGCAGGCAGCACCAGGAAACGAAGCAGCAACAAGGGCAGCAGACAAGGAGGCGAGCGGTACAGAGCAGCACCCAGCGTCGTGCGATACCGAGGGCGTTGCTCCCCAGCAGCAGCTGCTGGTGCTGCTTCTGCTGCTGCTTTTGGAGCTTCTAGCGCATGCAGATGCTGCAGAGACTCCATCACCAGTGGCAGAAGAGCTGTTGAACAAAAGACAAGTCCCAAGGGAGGCCGCTCGTAGAGTTTGCGCTGGTCCTCTGGTTTCTGCTGTTGCGGGGACCCTACTGTGGGGGATCCTTGAGCCTGAGGGCCGCCTAGGGGCCCCATTAACTTCATTCTTTCTTCTGTGTCTTGAAGGGCATTCCATATACTGGCTGCTGCGCATGTGGCCCTCTCCTCAAGCAGCACTTGGTACCCCGACGGGAACACCTCTTTCTGGTGTTGTGCCCACTGCAGGGACCCCATTGGGGGGGAAGACCCCAGTGTGGTGCCCTGGAGAGGTGTAAAAGACCCTATTGCGGTCCCTGCGCGCCCCACCAAGGAAGGGCTAGGGGGGCCCCAGGCCCAACGCTGGGAAAGCGCATGCAGCACGCAGCTCCTATATGCTCGCATCTGCGTAGCCTGCAGCAGCAAGCATTCGTGGAGTCTCCGTGCTGTGCATACTCGGTCCCTATCAATAGGGTAAACCGCACACAGAGAAGGGGCCCCCGAGGGAGGGGTCCCAAAGCTGGGGGGGCCCTCAGATGAGTCCTTTGGTAGGGGCATCCAAGAACGGTTCGGTAAAGAAGAGGCAGCGAGTATAATTGGCAGCAGTGCGGATTCCAGCAGCCCTAAAAACAAAGACAAGAGAAAGTATATGGTCTCATGAAAGAAATACAATAAAATAGGGGACCCAGTACGGGGACCCTACAGAAAGGAAGCAAACGCTCAGTGCAGAAACTAGATAGGGGGGCCCCAATTGCGTGTTTAACGGCAGCCGTACCATGAGGGGGCCCTGGGGTACGCTACGTCCCCTGAACCCTTTCAAAGCTTAGAAGTAAAGCAGCAAACAGCAATGTACACTTTGTGCATCTATCCTTTGTGATGTTGGTACAGAGTTTGGGGTATAGGGTTTAGGGTTTCTGACTAAATATGGCTCTCAAAAGATGCATAGAGTTTAGGGTTTAGGGTTTAGTGCCCGATACCGCCGTCAAAAGAGGTAAGAAGTGAAAAGCCTCTGGCAAGCCCCCTCTGTTGCTTCCTCGTTTCTTCTTCAAGCGAACCCCCTTGTGCTGCTGCTGCTGCTGCATCTGCTGCTGCTGCTGCAAGCCGCTGCAGCCTCCTGCTGCAGCACTCAACACACAACAGTTGCGGCTGCAGTGCTGCAACAAGTAGAGCTCCTTCCCAGGAGCTTGGGCCCTCTTGCGGAGACCTCCCGGGGGCCCCATCAATACATTTGAGGTACTGAGGAACTGGATAAAAGTATAGAGTCCAACGGCCAAGAATAAGCCGATGAATATAAGGCGGCAGCTCTATTGAGGAGGAAGAATAAGAGGTAGCATGGAAACCTGCTATATCCCCAAGAGGGGCCCCCCAAGGGTCCTTATAAGCAGTAGAAATACAAGTGTCGGCGAATGTGTGAAATGAGGCTGCTTCTGTCCGCAAGAGTGATCGCTGACGCTGCTGCCGTTGCTGCTGGTGTTGCTGCTGCTGTTGCTGCTGTTTCTGCGTTATTCGTGTCTGTAGGTGTATAGATCGTAATGTGGAAGGCGACGAAGGCCACCCTACCTCCGCCAGTGCTGCTCGTGCTCCTACTGAAGATGTTGCTGCCACTGGTGTCGTTGCTGCTTGACCCGTTGACAGTATTTCAGCTGTTGCTGCCGCTGTTGCCGTCGCTGCTGGTGGTGCTGATGCTGCTGCTTCTACGTCTTGCAGGAGACGGGGACTGAATAGCTGGACACCCCGGAGGGCCCTTGTGAGGCCCCCGCGGATGAGTCGCATCTGATGAGGCGCCTTCACTGCCCCTGTAATGAAACAATTAAAGGTATGGAGTTATGAAGGGAGGAAGAAGGAAAAAGGAAAGCCGGTTACACCTCAAAGGGCCCCCCTCCATTAGACCGGTCCCGATACACCCAAGCAAGATACAGATAATTGCTCACAGACGTCCATATACACGTCTTAAACGGCAGAAATAAATCTATTTAACAAGGATTAAGATGCACAGTTAGTGAAAGGGTATCGTGTCACTAGGCCTGCCTCCTTGGGGGCCCCCCAGGGCAACATTGGAGTGGGGGGTAAGCTTGGGATAAACAGACACAACAAACTAATTCATTTTTTCCGTTGAAGAATGCTGTTGCTTGTGCCAAGTAACAGAAAAGATATTATTATTCAATCTGCCATCTCAGAATATGTTCATATTTTAAGGAGCAAGAACGCCCTCTGCACTCAGGCCGATAGTTCAGTTGGATAGAATGCCCGGCTACGGACCGGGTGGTCGTGGGTTCGAATCCTGCTCGGCCTACTTTTGCTTTTGCACCTTCCACCGCAGGTGTTTTTCGTTTTCTAAGGGTTTATTTACACATTTTAACTCTTTTCTGCGGTGCTCAGACGAAAGAGCACCAGCATTGCCTGTGTTACGGTGATGGATTTGCAAGGTTGGGGATACACGGGGGCACGAGGTATGTGAAATAGCCTTGAAAATGCTACAGTTCCTTCAGCAGCAGTTCTAGGGAGAATAAACCGGACTAAACTAGGCCGAGCAGGATTCGAACCCACGACCACCCGGTCCGTAGCCGGGCATTCTATCCAACTGAACTATCGGCCTGAGTACGTCCGACGACTCCACACAGGAAATACTAGTTTGTGCTTAACCCCTAAAAGTTTGCATGTGGGTCGTTGACATCGTGAGTCAAATTAATGGAGGCTACACAACACTGCAAACACCAAAGCGTTTCCCACGCCTTGTGACAGTAGTTTGTATATTTCAAGCCGCTAGTACACCTCCAGCCAGTTTCACAGCTTCGCATCAAAACTGCGTGCACATACTGCCAGCCGCATGAATGTAGCTCTCGTGGAGTTCTGCTAATGTAGTTTTATCTCTCAGTAGACGCAGTTACACTGCTATAAAAACATCCACATCGCCAATGTTGAAGGCCGTTTGACGATATGCAAACGCGAAGTGCGCAACACGCGTGAAACACACCTGAGCAACACATATACACAGGTGCGCAAATACCTGGAAACCACAATATCCATGGAATATTCTGGGTATTTTTGCACGGAGAAGAATGTATTTAAAATGTATCTCACACATTCACATCCCTGAAAGGTGACCACGTGCCATTGGACGTGCCATTGGCTTGCTGCCCTTATGGATCGCCAAGTTCTTTTTCACCACCCAAAGGATCCTCGTCCAATATATACAATACAATGATGAAAAAAGGCAGCGTTAGGCCGAGCAGGATTCGAACCCACGACCACCCGGTCCGTAGCCGGGCATTCTATCCAACTGAACTATCGGCCTGAGGTCACCCACAAAACCGCACTCCTATTCTCTAATCGAAGTCCCATATATAGAATGCATGAAAAAGCACCACAGAACTAGGCCGAGCAGGATTCGAACCCACGACCACCCGGTCCGTAGCCGGGCATTCTATCCAACTGAACTATCGGCCTGAGGTCACCCACAAAACCGCAGTCCTATTCTCTAATCGAATCCCATATATAGAATGCATGAAAAAGCACCACAGAATTAGGCCGAGCAGGATTCGAACCCACGACCACCCGGTCCGTAGCCGGGCATTCTATCCAACACTTGATAGCCGGACTCCAGTGGTAGTTTTGGTGTCTGGATAAGAGATCAGCTTCAGGGTATATATCTTACGTTGAAAAAGCACCACAGAGTTAGGCCGAGCAGGATTCGAACCCACGACCACCCGGTCCGTAGCCGGGCATTCTATCCAACTGAACTATCGGCCTGAGGTCACCCCCAAAACCACAGAGCTACTCTCTAAACCTAAAATTCTGTAGTCTTTTCTCCATGGAGGAACCTCGTGTAAAAGTGTCCTCCATCTTCACCAGTACAAACACAAATAGGTATTTTGTGAACTGAAATCTTGGGATACAGGGCTTAGACGTTAGCGTTCAAACGTGTTCATGCAGGTGCTTCTGCAATGAAACCAGGGCATTCGTTACATTCAATCAGCATACCCGCCCGAAATAGCAGACGCTGAATCAGAAGACGGCCTGGATGTTCCTCAACTATATTCCACAATAGGAAGAGTGGGGAGGCTGGACAGGGGAACGCGGCACAACAGCAATCCTAGCAGAGAAGTACAACAGCAGCTCTATTGAAGCCAGAAATCTTAGTCCCCACTTCCCATCCCAGTGTTGTGTAGAGCGTGTGTAGAAAAGTTTTGCAATCATGGGAACTGCTGCACCTCTCTGTAGTGGCCTTCCAAAGGCTACGTTCAACTGGTCGTGTTTTCGAGGGGAACATGGTTTGCTCCCCGCATAAGGAAGCCTAAAACGCAACAATCAACAGTGCATCTCACGAAATGTTTAAGGCGAGCTTAAGGCTTGTCGCAGTCTCGTACCTCCTGTTGCCCTTCAGCTGGAACAAGGAAACGAGTTGGCGATTGAATATCTCCTGGCAGGTTGCTTGTTCCAGCTGAAGGGCAGCAGGAGGTAGAGATATTGAATCGCCAACTCCCCAAGTTTTATGAGCCGTTAGGGCAATGGTGGCCTGTCAGCTGGTGCTGTGTTTCAATGCGCCTACCCCAGGTCTCGCAACATTCATTTCTTACGTTCAGGGGCACTTCTTACACATAGTTGTACCGCATGATTTACCGTAAACGTCGCGAGCTGGGAGGTCCGGAATCACGGCTGGGAGGTCTGAAGGATGGCCGTGATTAATCACGAAGGCGTTCCCTTGAAGGAAAAGGAAACGAATTCTACCCATTATATTTGTGGCCCACATGCTCTGATCGACTCTCCAGGAACACACAGGGGAATGTGGGAAAACCAATCTTCAGACAGAGCTCCATAAACATCTGGCCCTTTTCTACCAGAGCACAACAAGGGAACTCATCAGAGAGAAATGACGCAGACAGCAACTGCAACACGTTCTGCCAATGCAAGATGAAGTCTACAATTAAATATAGAATATACGTATTATCATAATTTTAGATGCCTTGTCGAGTGAGTAGGAAGATTCGAGATCATCGGCCGAGGCACGCTGACACGGGTATGGGCTAACAGACCGATGGGGCACAGCATTCTTTGCCGTAAGTCATTTTCAGCAGGCGATGATATGGCCGTGCATGTTGGGTCCATCCACGAAGACGTAAAGCACTCAGCATACTCCCACTAGTGAGATGTCTAATCTCAACGAGACATGTTACTCGCAGATTCGAGCGAAGCATTAAAACAGAACAGTGCACAGGTGAGAATATAGTGCGCGAGCACTACAATGCATCTACTAATGAGCTTCTACAGGACTGCGCGGTACACAAATCACTAAATAATGTTAGTTCTAAATATAATCTATTAGGCAAAAGCGTAAGGCCAACCGCCTACGAGTGCTCAGCATCCTGTAAGAGCTTTTGGTTAACTGCTTAGTAGAGGAATTCAACTCTATAGCAAAAGAGGCAGATCTTTTGCGGAGATACATGGACTAGAATTTGTTTTACAGTCTAATCCGTAGAGGGGCTAGTGGCAGCTCAGAGTCGCTGACGCACTGCAGATAATGCACCCCTCCCCCACCCCACCCCCACCCCCAAAAGCCTTTTTGCTTGTCTCCGCCTGAAAGATCCAAGTCCAATATATAGATGGCATGATGAAAGACTACAGAACTAGGCCGAGCAGGATTCGAACCCACGACCACCCGGTCCGAAGCCGGGCATTCTATCCAACTGAACTATCGGCCCGAGGTCGCCCAGAAAAACGCAGGTCTAATAGCTCATCCCATATGTTTTGAAGCCTTCCAAGAGTTTGTCCTCAAGTGGATGGTTGGAGCACTCAAAGAGGCTTCGAAGTGCTAGACGCGTTTAGTACTTCACTAACACGATCCTGGTGTCACAGTTGTTGAACATATGCACAACACAGACACAATACGCCTTGGCTCACAGCAACAACAAAATATACTTGCTATTCTCACATTCCCGAGAACCGTGAAAGCTGAACAGTGCGCATGTGACAGTCCAGCTCCCCACCCTTTTTGGTTGTCTCTACCTATTGGAAAACATGCTAAAACAAGAGAGGACTAGGCCGAGCAGGATTCGAACCCACGACCACCCGGTCCGTAGCCGGGCATTCTATCCAACTGAACTATCGGCCTGAGGTCACTCCCCAAACCAAAGAGCTAATCGGTAATCCTAGACTCCTAGGCGAGATTCCGTCCACATTCGCATCTCCGCATGCCACTGTTAATGGCGAACACACTTTGAATTCAAGGTACCCGCCAGTCCATTCAGCGGATTACGTGTTGCGAAAGGGCCGGGTTTGACAGCGTTCTGTCTCTTGATGCCGGTGTTCTGCAGAAGTACGCATTGCCCTGCCCATCCTAACCACAAATTCCCATCAACACTACCTGACGACTCACCTTCCATGCTCAGCTAGAGTACGAATGTCTCATTTTTCCAACGCTAATCCTCGGTGTCCACCATAGGCTCTGTGCCACAGCGGTGTGTTAAGTAGTGTTAACTCCTCCTCCCATCTCAGCTCGGATGGGACTGCATCCTCACAGGTATCTAATGAGGAAACCAACTTAGTAGAAAACAAGAATTGCCCCCACCCGTTGAAAAGACAGAAGCCAGTGTCTAACTGGTCGGGCATCAGGACAGCCCAAAAGATATCACATTGGAGGCACCCACAACTAGCAAACAAATACAAACGAAAGCTGACAGACAACAGATAACATACTTTTCATGGAAACATTGTAAACACGAAGTGAACCACACAAGATATCAGTTATTGTTAGCAGCCGCGCGAACACGAACTGCTGATCAGAAATTCTGCTGTGGAGCCACCCTCTAGGGGCGGGCCTAGCCAATCACAGGCCGCTGAGTGCAATGCGCTGCTCATAGCTACGACAGGGTGATGCGGGAGCCACCCCGAGCGCCAGCCAAGTAAGTTTAATAAGAGAGGCAGGAGGACCCCCCACCCCCAGGGCAGCTGAACTGCGTATAGGCCTCGGAGACCACTCTTGCCGCCATACGGGGATTATGCTGAGGGCCTCCGTATCACCTTTAAAACATCCTCTGTGGTCTCCTAAAAACATTTGCGGATGTGTACAGCCTTGCTGGGGCCGTCGTTAGCATCTAGGCGACGGGAAGTGCTGTCATCCGATATCCATGAAGCGAGTCCTGCGTTGATGAGGGGGGAAGACCGGGACTTACAAGGATTCAAAACGAAGAAAAGGCGTTAGTGAGACCCCTTAAACTTAATTAAGGACGGCGTAGTTGTGCAACAGAATCAAAAAACTGGAGCTCGGAACCGAAAAAGATGAACTTCCCTCCAGTTATCAGGGTTCCCGTTATAGGCGGCTCACCAGTCTTTTTCTGGGGGAGAGAAACAAACTAAAGAAGTTACTGTGCACACGTTTGCAAGCACACTTGAAAGGGAATCCCATGTAAGCGCAATCAAGTACGCTGTTGCTGCATGCGCGACGACTGCAGACAACTTTATGTGCAGCGGAGAAAATTACCATTCTGGACAGCTGTGTTTTTACGAAGATTGAACAGGTTGTACAGGTTGTTTCTGTTGTCCAACTAAATAAGTTTACAAATATATTTAGCAACAGTTGCAATTCATCGGATAGCACCCTTTCCGGGACTGCAATACCTGGCGTACAGGGGCTGCCACACTTCCCTCGTTCTGGTCGGCCTCTTCGGAGTTGTGTCAGTAATGATAATATTTCCTTCCATTCGACTTATGTTCCAGTTATGCTAACATGTTGTTTTTTCGCCCTTGCAAAAGCTAGTCCTGATGCAGTTAGTCCTTCTACCGGCACGAGCTGGAACTGGCTCAGCAGATATGCTAGGTGTAGTTGGTGGTCGGAAGGCCACGCTAGGGGGCATTTTGCTTACTTTGAGCATGCTTCATCTATTTGTGCCCAATTCAGGCGCCTCTAGGATATATACTAGATCCAACCAGAGAAAATGGGGGTTTCCGGAATAACATGGTAACGTACTGCATAGATTTTATCTTCTGGTTGCTTTCATATCCACAAACTTCTTTAGGGTCCTCAGCGAAGCCCATGTGCGATCATACGTGGGGAATTCACGGCGTGTCTTGCATGATCTGATGGCGATATTGTACAACGTAAAAGTCCTGTATCGTCGCAGTACGGGCCATTTCCCCAGGGTGATGACATTGCCGAACTGGCCTGCTGCCCTTGAAGTGGAGCCGCAGACACTAACCCAACCGATGGGCTGGTATGCTGCATCACCTAGGCGTAGCTTCAGATATTGGCTGCATTTCATAGCCCGCGCCATATAATGGCACCTTTACAGCAATATCAATAGGCTGGGGTAATATAGTACCTCTAAGCTGGTTCGCATATGCAACTTGTTTCAACTTCGTCACTACTATTGGGCCGCATGTTGCAGGTGGGCCACCCCTTTCGCTGGCTCTCTGGCAGCTTTGCTGAAAATCACGCCTCTCCAAGGTAAACTGCCTCTACATTCTGCATCATTCAGATCACGGCAGCCCTAAACGTATTGTTGATGCCCTCATGTAGAGGAGGAACATCAGCCGAACACGGAAAAATAACCAGGATTCTACCCATAACTTAGGAGACAGGAATTTGGATGGGCAACATGCCCCATACATGGCATCAAACCAAAACATCAGAAATCAGGACGTGCTACTTGTTAGGTTTGATACTCTGTATCTGGAACGCTGGAGACATGACTCAATTGGAGCAAACAAAGCTTTTGGGGGTATGGTGTTCTCGGATCCAAGAATGTGTGCAGTTAGTAGCCACCCAAGGCCCACCGCCCACCGGCCTCCTTGGGTAGCAGCACCTGCAGACCAGGTGCACAACCAACAGAGGGAGCACCTCTCTCTACAATATTGAACTTTGAGAGTTTCATTAGGTTTAAAGTGCTACCCTAGTGCACAACTGTGTCATGTACGGATTAGCACTTGCTTGTTGTTGCTCCGGCACAGTGGACGCTCTCCAGGTCATGGAAGTCTGCAAAGGCGAATATTGAAAAGGAGTGCGGAAACTTAACATAGAAAACTAACAAGAAGCCATTGGGATCAAAGGGAATATTTAGTTTCATACAGCACTTGAAACCAACATGAGCCAAGAACAGAGGCAAGACCGAAAATTCTTCGGGTTCGTTCAGCAGCAGAATCCATTACCATCCGAAGTGCCTCGTAGTTCGTCGCACTGTTCATACTCCTTGCCATCCTTTCCTCATGTAGCCTTGCTCGGGGCACCTTCTGAACTCCTCCGCAGTTATTATCCCACAACTTCGTTCTGCTTAGGGAACTGCTCCAGAGAGGACAGTAATGGGTTTTTGGACTTATGTCGTCTACTAATTGTTACAGCCATTGGTGAGCAGGAAGTAAAGTTTCCAAGGGTCATTCTGTCCCTAAAACTCTACTTCCTCTTGATTATTATATTTCGCTGTGTTTCCCACATGGTGCTATCATGCTTAGGGGAAGTTCTCAAACGTAACCAACAAAGGGAATGTGCAGCGACAATGTCAAAACTATTAAGATAAGACTAAAAAAGGCAGTAGAACACACATCAGTCCCCCCGGAAACCTGCTCCCAGCTTCCAAATGGCCTAGAGCTGCGGGAAAAGTGTAGGCTTGCAATGTGGTGTAACGCATTTTCCTGCAGCTGTCCTTACAAGGCAGTCCCACAAGCAAGAATAGGCATGCTCCATTTTGCTGAGTGCTTCAACGCTGTATCCAATAGATGAACGTTTACCTGGCACGAAGTAGCTAGGCCGCGCGCAAGTAGGAACTAAACGCACCAAACCCAAACCCGCTACGTTACAAAGGATAGGTGAAGCCTTCGCCTCCGACCCCTGCCCTTCCAGGAAAGAAACTAATTGTTCAATATTCAGCGGTAAGGCGCCAAGGCCACCCTGGTAGAATCGCTTTGAGTGGCTCTGCCAGTTCTCGAACCCCCATATTCCCACACCCCATAAACCGCGATATAGCGGGATGGAGCATCTAGGGATATTGTGTTGTGCCCGCTTTACAGCATGAAAGAACCTGTAATCTTCCGTTATATAGTCCTTAGTATAAGATACTCTACTGGAACGTAGACTTTCAGGCAGCTTGGTGGGTACGCCAGACTAGACAGTGCACACGGGCTTGTCCAGCCCCGTATACTGCCACCAGTGTCTTGTTGGTCTACGGCGCAAGCTTGTTGGTGGATATTTAGGTAATTGAACTCTCTTCTACCTTAACTTGTTTTTCTATTATTATTTTGGAGTTTTTCCCAGAGTTCCAGGCCTACCGTAGTGCCCGGCACTACAAGCGGCAGCAGCGCGGCAGCGCAGCTTTCTGCAGGACTTGCGGCAGCAGCAGCCGCAGCTGCCGCAGGAACCGTCTCCTGGAGTGAGCAAGGCTCTCCTTCTTAGGAATTGTTAGGAATTGTTTTGTCGAGAGAAGCAAAGGCAGGCGCGACACCTGCTGCGCTTTTGTGGGCCCCGTGGCCTCGCAGCTTTCCTCCGTGCAGTTCTGTTGTTCCTGCTGCTGCAGCGCGTGCGTGGGTCTTCCAGCCCATCTTAGGATAAGAGGGGACGAGGCAGCGGCGTTGGAGGAGTTCCCCCTGCCGTCCTAGTCTCTGCCACGCGCTTGATTCTATCTGAGTGTACCGCCCGCGCGTGAGCTGGAGATGCCGGCCGCAAGACCTTCTGAGGGCCACTGCACGTCGCTGCAGGAGGCGCCTCACACCTGTACAGTTAAGGAGGTGAGCAGGGGGTACGGACAGTAATAACGGCACGGCAACCACTAGGAGCTGCAGCTACTACGAGTCAGTTGATGCCCTGCTGCGGGGTTTCCTTGGTTCTTGCAGGTGTTGGAGTACCACCAAACATCTTTGGAAACCGGTCTGTCCACTGAAGTCGTCGAGGAGCGCCTTGAACGTTTTGGGCCAAATGAGTTGCAGCACGAAGAAGGAAAGAGCATTTTCCAACTTATCTTGGAGCAGTTCCAGGATCTTCTCGTCAGGTATCCAGCTGTCCGTGTGCTCTTCCTCATGTTTGTTTCGTTTGATGTCCTCTATTTCTTTTGCCAGACTCTCTTTTGACCCTATAGGTGATTGTGGCGACTCCCGTCTGCCATACATACGTTCTTTTCGTAGCTGGTAGTGTTGTTGTTCACCACTCTGTGGGTGGCTGCATTTGTTTTCAAGAGCTTCATGTGCCTGTTCGTATTTATGCCTGTCAGGATTTTATTGGCAGCAGCAGTAGTCAGTTTTGTATTGGCGGTTGTCGAGGGGGGCGAGGGAGGTATCGCAGCTTACGTGGAGCCGCTTGTGATTCTCATCATCCTCTTCCTTAACGCCGCCGTGGGGGTTTGGCAGGTGTGTGTTCGTTGGTGCTTGTTGCTGCTGCGTCCCCGCAGCAGGTGCTGCTTACGCTGTTTGAAGCTGTTATCCTATTGTCTTTCTTGGTCATTCAACGCAGCGCGAGTGTAGCTACTTCTGGTGCAGGAGTCGAACGCGGAGAAGGCCCTAGTTGCTTTGAAGCAGTTACAGCCGCAACAGGCTCGCGTCTGCCGCGCAGGAACATGGCGCTGTGTTTCTGCCGCGACGTTAGTGCCAGGTGACCTCGTGGACCTTCGTTGTGGGGACAAGGTCCCTGCGGACTGCCGCGTGGTGGAACTCAAGACGGCATCGTTTAGAGTGGAGCAGAGCCAGCTTACAGGCGAAAGTGTTGCAGTGCTGAAGGTAAAGTTGACGTTTTCTTCTTGTTTGCTGGTGTCGGGTGTTTGACACCTGCTGGAGGTGCATCATAGCTGAGTTTGGAGGCGGCAGCTCTTGAGCTCGTTGGCGTGATAAGCTGAGACCGCAAGAGAGGAAGAAAAGGGAGAAGGGGGAGGGGCGAAGGCGGAGAAGAATACCGTGTTAAGTGTGTTGCTTATGTGCTGTTGCGGTTGCTTGTGCTGTCGCTGCAGGACGCGGAGGCGTTGCCTGCGTCTATGCGCGACTGCGAAATCCAGTCCCAGCGTTGTCTGTGCTTCAGCAGCACGACTGTAGCCAGGGGAAGGGCCCTCGCAGTGGTTGTAAGGACAGGCATGGCCACCCAAATCGGTCTTATTCAGGCCGCTGTGCACGAAGCAGGAGAATCGGATGACACGCAGAGTCCTCTACAGCAGAAGCTAGATGAGTTTGGCGAAGCTCTTAGCAAGGTCATTTGCGCCGTGTGTGTCGTTGTATGGCTCATAAACATCGGGGTGAGCCGTCAGACCCAAAGTATATAAGCTCATTTGAAGCGCCGGCTGTTGCCGCTGCCTGGAGTACAAGAGGGAAGGTCATGGGCAGGCTCTATTTACGAATGCAAGCGTATTTAGTGAATTCGCTAGCTTGCGTGCATCATGTTGGCGTATGGAGAATAGGATGTATGGGAGCTCGTATTGCTTTTTGTTTTCAGCACTTCAGCGACGCTGTGCACGGGAGTGCGCTGCGGGGTTGCATATATTACTTTAAAATAGCGGTGGCGTTGGCTGTTGCTGCCATTCCCGAGGGTCTGCCGGCTGTCATCACCACTTGCTTGGCGCTTGGAACGCGGAAGATGGCCAAGAAGAATGCAATTGTTCGGAGGTTGCAGAGTGTAGAGACACTCGGATGCACAACTGTCATCTGCTCGGACAAGACCGGCACTCTGACTACGAACGAAATGACATGCGTCCGATTCTGTGTACTCGGCCAAAACGAATCAGAGGTGAGGGCGTGGCCGTGGTTGTTTCTGCTCCATCGATGCATTGTTGTACGGTTTCGCTGCTTGGTGTTGTCTCTGTGTTCATTCGTGTTGTAAGCGTGTTGTATTTGCAGAGACAATTAGATTTAGAGTGTGGAATGTGTGTTGGTAGGTTGATGTGTTCACCGTTGACGGTACTGGCTTCTGCGCCATCGGCAGCGTATCTAGGGAGATGCGGGGTGGCGTGAAAGGACCGCAGTCGCTGTCAGGGCATCAGGCGGTTTTGACTTGGCTCTGTCGCTGCGCCTCCATTTGCAACGAGGCCCACCTTAATGCCGCTCCGGGAGCGTCGGCAGATCACTACGAGCGGATGGGCGAACCCACAGAAGCAGCACTGCTGGTGCTTGTGGAGAAGCTCGGGCTTTTCTCCGATGAACAGATCGCCTCGCGAGCAAACACCAAACGCACGGATGCGACGCCAACACCCTTCTGGTACACTATTAATAAAGATGCTCACCAGTAGTAGCAACTGGGAGCGCCTGGACGTGGAGTATGATGGATAGCCCATACAAACCTTTTGCTGCGGCATGTGGTAGATTGCGGCCATTGGCCACTCCATAGGGCTCGGTGTATTGTGCGTATGTGTTTGCGCATGTTCAGCGACTATTGGAAGGGCGAATACAAGGACTTGGCCACCTTGGAGTTTAGCCGAGACAGGAAGAGCATGAGTGTTTTGTCTCGCAACGTTAAGACGAAGAACAACGAGCTCTTTGTTAAGGGTGCGCCGGAAACTCTTCTTACAAGGTGAGCTGAGGTATCAGCCGCAGGGCAGCAAATCGCAAGCCTGTGTGCAGTTGTGTGGGTGGTAGAGAGTTTTTCCTGAGAACTCTGTTGTCAGTTCTGGTTTCTGGCGCTGCGACTGGTGCGTCTTTTAGGTGTGAGACGATGATGCTTCCGGACGGCAGCGTAGTGCCTCTAACGGAAGTGGCACGTAAAGTGATCCTAGCAGACGTCGCTGGGATGGCCCGTGGGGCTCTGCGCACGTTGGCTTTGGCTGTTCGTTTGGATGCGGGTCCGCTTGCTACCTATGGGGAAGACGAGGCGAACCAGACGGCCTCACGCAACCTCCTTGAGGATCAGGCAGGATATGCTGCCCTCGAAAGCAGCCTCTGCTTTATCGGTGTTGTTGGCCTCTTCGATCCTCCTAGGCCGGAAGTGGGCAACGCCATTTTGCAGTGCAGAGGTGGGTAGGCATACGCGGTGTAAGGCACTACTTAAGCTAGGAAGCACGTCGTCGCCATGCCCATTAGGAGGATTGGTCTTTGTGTAGCTGGCTCGTTTGTTCCGATAAAAAGGCGGAACCGCAAAAAGTAGCTGCACTGCAACATTTGGGCCACCATTTGGGACGAGCTAACGTCGCGAACGCCGGTAAATTTTATCCTCGGGGGCCAGTGCTTGGCTTTTGTGTTTTCAGAAGCCGGAATACGCGTAGTGATGATTACTGGTGACAACAAAGACACTGCCGAGGCAGTGGCTGATCTAGTGCACATCCGCGAAGGCTTCGACAAAACATTCCCGTCGTATACTGGGAAGGAATTTGAAGCACTGTCCGCATCAGAGAAAATGAAGGTTCTCTCCTCTCGTAAGCCTTGCGACGTTGTATTTGACTCGTTGAGACAGTTTCGGCTTGCACACTTGGTGGTAGGCAAAAAGCGGATAGGGCTCGATTCTGGAGACTGTTTCACTGCGTGTTGTCTCTGACAGCGGGTGGTGCTATTTTCTCTCGCACGGAACCCAAGCACAAACAACTTATAGTCAAACTGCTCAAGGAGTTGGGGGAAACCACAGCAATGACGGGGGACGGAGTTAACGATGCGCCTGCGCTGAAACAAGCAGATATTGGGGTTGCTATGGGCATAGCAGGCACAGAAGTGGCTAAGGAGGCGTCAGATATGGTCCTGGCAGACGACAACTTCAGCACTATCGTTTCTGCTGTCGAAGAGGGCCGGTCTATTTACAACAACATGAAGGTTAGTAGATGTATTTCCACCTAAAGTGCCCCTCTACCTTGCACTCCTCTTCTGGGTGCGTTTCTGTGCGGGACAATCTTGAGTAGTTGGCACTTTGTGAAGATGTGCACCGCGGTTGCTTATAGCGTTTGCGTAGGCATACGTCTGAATGTGTTTGTGTCATTTTGAAGGCTTATTTCCTCGCATTATTGCTTTTGTATCTTCAGGCGTTTATTCGGTACTTGATTAGCAGCAATATTGGAGAGGTCGCCTCCATTTTCATGACCGCAGCTCTTGGGGTTCCTGAGGGCCTTACGCCGGTTCAGCTACTGTGGGTGAATCTTGTGACAGACGGGCCTCCGGCTACCGCTCTCGGTGAGCCGGGTGTAGTCAGTGACTCACCAGTAGCTAGTTGCTCACCGCTCTTTTGTCCCGTTTTTGCCATGTGGAGTGGGTCTACTAGAAATAGACAGTGTTGCCCCTAGGATAATGTGTATCTGATTTGCAACACAGGCTTTAACCCAGCGGATGACGACGTGATGAAGCGACCTCCGCGTCACCGTGACGACCGGTTGATCAGCACTTGGATCTTCTTGCGATATTTGTTGGTTGGAATCTATGTTGGGTTTGCAACAGTGGGCATCTTTGTCTGGTGGTATGTCTTCGGGACAGACCCTGCAGACACACACACGCTCCTTAGTGTTCCGCAGCTCATGGCGTGGGGTCGGTGCTCCACGTGGAAAGGTTTTAATCCCGTGCCTGTTTTCGGAATGCCCGAGAACGAGCCTTGCTCCTACTTCACAATCGGCAAGGCCAAGGTCAGGGAACACACCACAGACCCTACCAACCATTCTTCTAATGGGTCCATAGCGAAGTTCAGAGCTGCCTATTCCTCTAGCGGTCTGCTCTTGCCCGTACTGATTCACGCTGATTGATAGACAGAGCATTTGCTCATTGGCTACATTACGGATCCCGCGAATTCATTTTGCAGTTCGGTTCTCTGCTTTCTGGTTTCTCTCAGGCCAGTACTCTCAGTTTAACTGTATTAGTGGTTATTGAAATGTTCAATGCATTTAATGCTCTTTCCGAGAATCACTCCCTTCTTCGCATGCCTCCCTGGGTAAGGAGTGGCACAAATGTAGTCAGCATGAATCCCTCCGACTTCCAGTGTCTACAGCCTATAGCGTATGGCCCGAGTGGAGTAGGGTTTACTTGCTGAGGACCTGCTCCCAACGATAATTGAGGGTGATTGCACTGCTTGCCAACCGTTTATGTGCTTAAATATTTCCGTGTATGTTTCATTGCAAATAGCAAAATGGGTAGGTGTAATTGTGCTGTTTACCGCTTTATTTGACAGTGACTTCATACGTTGAGGCATTTGTGTGCCTTCAGGCAAATCCGTACTTGCTTCTGGCAACTGCATCTTCACTCATTGTTCACTGCGCCATCCTTTATATCCCGTTCCTTGTAGGTCGATCATAGTTGTAGGCGAGGGGACGACCGAGTTGAACTTTCATTTCAGCTTTTGGAGACCCTTTGCAACTCCTGATGCAAAATTTTTCAATTTCTGCTGGGCCCTCTTTGCTTCCGGTTTTCGACGATGGCCTGCAATGGATGTGCGTTTTCTGCTGCAGCGCCGTGTCTTCGGCGTAGTCGAACTCACTGCAATGGACTGGGTGTATGTACTACTTTGGTCCTTCCCGATTATTATCCTTGACGAGTTCCTCAAGTTTCTCGGTGAGTTGTTAGCAAGAGCACGTGAATGTTATTTGCTGCTGTCAGTTGCAGGCACTCCGTGTGTTCTTGGCCTAGCTAGGGGGCAACATGAATGCATCAAGCCTGCTTAGATATTGGACCATCCCCATTTGTTTAGATGAACATCAGATGAACATCGCGTTTCGCGTGGTTCCATTATGATAAAATCATTTTCAGAGTTTAATTCTAAATGATAATATCGGCCGGCCGTATGCAGTTGGTTGTTGGGATTAGAGTGAGCCTGTGTTCAGGACGTCGGCACTTTGCTCAGCAGCGCGCTGCTGCTTTGAAGGGTGGTAAGAAGGATTAATTTCTGCACGCGTGGCCTGAAGGGTTTAACACGTCTACGTCGCCAGGCGAATGCGGCTGAACGGGGCTTGGCGGTAAGGCCTCGAACACCCCAGTTCGCCTTGAGCATAGTTGCTCGCCAAAAAAGTACTTTGTGTTCTTCCTCGTAAAACTTGAGGGACCTGGGACCAGGGCATAGCACGTTTTCTGACCCGAAAACAGCTCTGGAGGGGCAGTGTCAAATGGCAACCAGCCGTGTCGGTTAGCCTCAGTGGCCGAAGTTCGATCGCCACTGTTAGGAATGGGCGGATTCCTACTTTGTGCCGTGAGGTGGCCTCGAGTCTCAGGAAGGCGAGTAATTGGGGGTGAAGCGGCAAGAGCCGCGGGACTTGCTTCTTTAAAGGAACGCATGTTGTCTTTCATCACACCCTAGAGGGGGAGAAGGCACATATAGCCGAGTTACTAGGACGTCGGCGAGTACCCAGGCAGAGGGCTGTGTGGTATTTTAGTTCCAAAAGGCACATAGCCACTTGCAGACGCTGAATATTTTTGACTGTCTGCCGCTCATATCAGTAAAACAGGATATTCTACACCAAAAGAAAATATCAGTGGCGGCTGATTAAGGTGGCATTTCTGGTGGGCGGAGTATTGGTAGAAGAGTTCTTCCACACCTGTTGTTGCAACAATGTAGTTCATGTATTGCATTTGAGCACAAGGGAGTACAATGACTAGGTGGTCACATAGCGCTATCGCGCAAGTTGTTCGAGTGCAGAATCTAGTTCCCCTCTTGGTAGGAAGCAGATAATGATAATTCATCGACGTATAATCATAATGTGGTAAGATATGTGTGAAACACACTGCGCGCTTTCAGGGAATGGCTGTGAAGCACCAATTGCCACAGACACATCAGTACCTGTCTGACAGCCATTACTGCCTATCTATCTGTGACGTTATGGCCACCGACAGAGCCCCGTAACGTGTAGTCCTTTCCATTGCTCCTGGAGTTGATCTCAGAGGAGTTGACACTGCCAATATATAGAGCGGAGACGCAGCAGACCTCTCAGTTTCCTATTTTAGGCAGTTGGGCTCACGTATGTTTTCCCATCTTCTGACCACACGGTAAATAAGTCTACAAGGTGGACGCAGTAACTAGACTAAGCTTCAGGGTACCTAGGTTTTGTAATTCTGCGTACGAGTTTTGCCTCAAAAGGGAAGCAATGGCTTTGCCTGTGGAGGGACCATCGCTACTTTGGGAGCACTGGCCTGGAAGTCGCTGGCCAAAAAGCAGAAGGAAGAACCCACAAAAGAGGCTATTAAAGCGTCTATTACTTGGTATTTCACTTGAAACAGCAGCATTTCAATGTCGAGGATATTTTGCAGGTAACTGGTCCGCTGCGGACCGTCAACGGGCTGGTGATTGCGGCGCCGCCAGACCCCCCCTCTGGGCGTCAGGGTCACTGGAGGAGGTATGAAGGGGCAATATCTGTGTTCCTAGAGCAGCAATCGGTTTCGCATTTAGCTCGCACGCTGATTTGTCTGTTTAATAGTCTGGAAGTCTTGAAGCTATGGTGCTATATCAAGGTCACCCACCACCAAGAACTGAACCAACTAATGGTCATCTCATCGTCTTCTCTCGCGCTTGTTCCGCGCCTCGCTGCAACATCAGCCTCTTTTCTATATCTGTTCGCTGAAACAATGCAGCCCTATTTTTAAATCGCCAGACAGGTACTATAAACACCTTCTGTTTGTTTTCTTTGACTCCAGCACGGAACCGGCGCGCGTTGCCCTTTGCAGGAATCCTTCGCCTCCAACGTTGCACATTCCCTGAAGATGGCCTCTGCAGGTGCAGCAAACTGCTCCGCCATTACTCCTCCCGAGCATGTCGTCTCCCCTTCTTCTTCGCAGCCCTTGGCGGCGGACTCAAGGGCGGTGAACTCGCCCAGTTCGCGATCGGTTCTCAGTAATCAATCCCGTGTCGACGTCCATGGCACCAGCGAAGGTTGCTACCTTGTGACTATGGGCCTGTGTGCTCGCGTGCGGGCCAAGAACGCCCAGGTAGCAGCAGCTGTGGCGGCGGACGCTGCTGCAGGAGTCGCTACGGAGTCTGGCCATTCAGAAGCTGCGAGAATCGGGTCACTCTACATTAGCGCTGTCCCCGCACAGAAGCACTCGCAATATCTCGACCACAAGTCCCGTGAGCCGCAGCGACAGCAGCAGCAGCAGGCCCCACAGTCTCCACAGCTCGCCTCTCCCCTTCGTGGGGTGCAGGCACACGTGCCGCAGCCGCCTCCTCCCTCTTTTTGCACCATCCACCTCGAAAATTCCCATGCCTACGGTGCGGACAGTGCAGCTACAGAGGCCGTGATCGGCGCGGTGGCCAGAGCAGCAGCAGCAGAAGTATCCCTACCCCCAGCTGAGGTCAGCGCTGACAATTCATCGCGTTCAGGGGACCCCCCACAGAGCCCTGATGGTCCCTCGCGAGAGAAAGAATCAAGAGGAGTAGTGGGCGTCGATTTGCCAGACTTAAAAAACATACCACTGGCTATCCGCGTGCCTCCTTATGGAGAACATTTGTTGTACGAATTAAAGCAACTGCGGCATTTCTGGAGGGTGGATCTTCGCCAGCGAGACTGGCGGCAGGTTTTTGTTTGCTCGTACTTTCCCAACGCAATCGATCCTGCGTTTCTGACCCTTCTACGGATCTTCTGCTGCATTACAGTTCTGGTGCTGGAGTGCTTCGCGTCAATTCAGGGGTACCGAGAAGTGGGCAAAGCCCAGATGCTTTATTTCACGAACTGGAACAGTCTGCTAGTTGCCGCCGGATTCGTCTCCCTCACAATCACCTCAGTAATTGCGTGCATGAGCTTCGCTGCCCCCCTGAGGCAGCGGTCGGACAGCACGAGCGACCCGCAGCACGATCAGCAACATAGGCGCCGCGTGCAGCTGCCACATGAACAACAGCATCACCAGCGGCAGAAGCAGCAAAAACAAGCGCAGTTTTTGATGAATCCGGTGGAGGAGACATCGTCAACGTACTCCCTCAACTGCAGCCAGTCAAACTTTCCAAACACAAACTCGCGCGAAAGCAGCACTTGCAGTTTGGGTTTCTCTGCTCTGGAATTTGTGGCTGTGGACGGCCGCCACCCGCGGCCAACGTACAGCAGCAGCAAAGCAGCATTGTTACCGTGGCTGGTGCTGCAGCGGCAGCATCTCCTGCAACAGCAACGACAGCCGCGAAACTCGCGGGTCCTCTGCCTTGTTCTCGAAGGATATAGAGACCTCATGGCGGACAGCCGGTATTGTGTTGAGGGGATTTTGTTGGCCCCGAATCCGAGCAACAGATCCGTCTCTCGAACATCTTCAGGCGTAGGAGAGACGGGCTCTCGGCTGCTTTTTTGTCGAAAGAGAATCACTGACAGTCAACGCGGCAGCAGCTGCTCCCCACGGGTGTCCATGCCCTCGCACACGCTCACGGCGTGGTCGTCAGGAGCAGCAGACAGCGGGCCCACCTGTTCTACAGGGAGCAGAAGTGCAGGAGAGCGTCCTGGATTTTCAGGGTTGGATGGCACGCCGATAGAACCAGCAGAACAAGAGCCAATAGCAATAGCATCGGCAGCGGCGACAGGAGCGGCAACAGCAAAAAGGGGAGCCTCCACGGCAGCAACACCGGTGGAAGTGCCATGGTTCGTGAAGGTGACGTGGATAGTCCACAACCTTCAGCTGGTGGCATCGCTGGGCGTTGCTGCAGTTTTCTTTTCCCTTTTTAAAGCCGAAGACGTCCAGTTTCCAGGGTCATGGGTTACGGTGTGGAAGCACGCGGTGCTGGTCCTCCTCACATTGTTGCACGCGTCGCTCCTCTCTCGAATACCCTGCCCCATGAGACATATGGGCTACACTATTATCTTGTTTTTCTGTTACCTGGCCCTGCAGCTCTGTGTCTTTATCTTCAAAGTTCCTAACGGGCAAGGAGGAGTCGGTTATGTGTATAAGGTGTTTTGCCTGTCCGAGCCGCTGAAGGCGATGATTGTGTTGGTGTCCATTTTCCTTTGCTGCTTCCTCATGCACCTTTTCCTGTGGTCTATATCACGCAAGCGTTGCTTGTACGTCGACCCACCTCCCTCAGTTTCGGTCACCGCGCTTCAGCTCAAGCGCAGCATCAGGTATGCTGCAGCAGCAGCAGCAGCTGCTGCTGCAGCGGAACAAATGGCAAGCGAATCCTCAGCAGCAGCAGCCAATGCCGAAACGCTGCCCAAAGAGAGCCTGATTCGCCTAAGCTTGCAACAGCACCCCTGCTGCAGCGAGCAGGCGTCCACTGGAAACCCGGACGGACGGCAAAGCGGCAGCAGCACGGGTCGAGACGGACATCAACCCGACGACAAACGAGGTCAGCAACAAGTGCAGCCGCAATGAACACTTGCTCAAATACAGCTGCAAACAATTGCTGCAGACCCAAAAGAATTAAGACCTCGTGCAGCACAGATCCCGTGCACGGGGCAGTTGACTTACCAGCGGTGTCACGGCCAGCTGTGAGGCCCTGGCTAATGAGTGTTCACTTTCCATTAGCAGTTGTCATGCATGTATCTAGGGGAGCCTGAGGGCAGACATACGCTCCAAGACTAGCTGCTCTTGCAGCGGCACGGTGGGACTATGACAGGTACGGAATCCGATGCACTCTATAGCAGTAACGACACCGCTTCTGCCCGGGTAAGGCGTCTAATGCTCTTTTCTTGCCTGCCTGCTGCGGGAGCAGCGCCTGGTACTGCCGGCCTACGTTGTTGCTGCTTGTAGAAGCAGCATTGATTCAAGTTGCGAGCAGAAACTGAAAGCGCGTTGCAATTAGGGGCAGCGCCTCGACCCCATTGCATTCAAAAGCAACTGGTATTTGTGCATTCTGCACGAACACTAGAAACTTTTCGCAGCGTCGAATTGAACAACAGCAGCTCAGCAGACCCAGCATCCCGCCGAACATGAAAATACAGTAGAGACTGTCCAGTGTTGTACATATTAGACATTAGAAGTGTAGCGGGAAGACGATAAATATCCCGAAATTTGTGACTCCCAGAATAAAACAGGATCTTACCCCGGGGTGTTTCATTGAACCTGCCTGAAAATCTCTTTCAGCGACAAGTGTATTGCAATATGTTTTGGCAGCCCAGACGCTGCTTAATTAAATGCTTTATGTATGGTGCTGGGGACGAAGGGTAGAGCCAAGCGACCAGTTGCCCGAATATCAGTTCCGTGAATGCTATGAATCATTCTCCAATTCCACATAACTTCTGGCCTGTATATGGATAAGGATTCATGTACAAGACAAGAAGTATTTGCTGGAGATATGAAATTTACATGTATCGGTAGCTATGGATACTTTTTTTCTACGTTTTAAAATTAACGCAGCTGACACAGCCGGAAGGGGCCCTGAGCGCTTGGAGGGTAGGGGGCCCCACAGATGCAACTTTCCAGCTAAACAAAGATGTACAGTGATAAGTTTAATTTATTGAATTTAGTTTTTTGACTGTTTTTGCTTGGATACGCCGTGAAACACAGTTACTCTCACCGCCTGCTTCCAGAAGGCGGACGAACTCTGTTTGGTTTCTGGGCTTTCATACGACGGCTCCTGTTTTTGAAATGTAAAGGCGTTCCGGATGTTTGGTGTGTTTCAATAGGATGACCGGCGTTTTAGCCGCTGAAGGTGGCTGTAGGCTTCCGCTGCTGTGACGCCACGCGATCTCTGCATTTTGTGATAAAGTTGGACAGAGCTGTGAACTTCTCAGAATGCTGAGGAGGAGTTCGTCACCAGGAAAACCAATCAGATTAGCCAGCATCCAACAAAATATCTACTGTCCTGCTCGCTGATGTCGTATCTTCCCTGACCCTCTTTTTTGGCTCATTTTCTCCCTGATGAAGTGTCACGATGAACCTAATTCTGCTGCACAAGGAAGACCTCGTGGTGGAGGGCGGCGACGCATATGCTGTGCTTGAAGGGCGCCGACACATCCACTGCCAGCGGGTGTTGAAGGTCAAGGTGCGTTCGTAAATTTGCTCAGACACCCTCCTGCCCACCTATGCTCCTGGCTCGCCTTCATATCCGCTTGTGCCGCACCCTGCCTTCCCTGCACCTACTAGGGACGTCCTTTTCCGTGTTAAACGCGCTCACTTTATTACTCTCAAGCGCTCTACAACTTCCTTTTGCTCGAGAGACAGGAAAATTAATTGATAGGGTAGTTAATGCTACTGGCGCGTTTGGGGGCTGCTCCTTCATTGGGTGCCCCGAAGCGATGCTCTGCTGTATCTGTACATTTTGCGTTAAACACAACCAAATTGCGAGCAAATCATTGTTTTTTCTCTTTGATGTAGGTTGGCAGCCGTGTGCGAGTTGGGGTGGCAGCCGCCGGAGTCGGGGAGGCGGAGGTGGTCGCCTGCGAGCCACAGCAGACTAGACTGAAGCTGCTTGAACGGATAGACTTGTGAGCTTCATTTCTGTCTCCCGGTCCTCCTGTGCTTCTTCGGGCCTCATGTGATGTGTTTAGGTTTCATGTGCTTGCCATCTGCTTTGTGCTGTATGCTGTATGCTGGTTTATGGAAGAATGCTGCTGCTTGCTGTGTGATATTGTCAGGGTAGCTGTTACACCGCCATGGGATAATGTTGAGGTAGACCTTCTCCTCGCAATGACGCGCCCTAAGGTTCTTGAACGCATACTGCAGGTAAACCCCGTGGCTTGTGCTGCTACTGTTCGTGCTGCAGGGCTTCTAGCACCTGCTGATACTGTCGCTAGTGGTTTTCCTGTTCATGCGGATAAGGGAAAGGAGGCAATTTGTGTGCCTATATGGTTTGCTGCTGCTGCTTCTTGTAGCAGCATGCCGTTATGCATTTTAACATCGAAGAAAACAAGTACACATTCGGGGATCTTACGAAATGATGCAGCAGCGCAAAAGGCTGGCCTTGCTGCATATTTCAATCATGGTGCGGGTAGTGTTGGTGCTTGTGTTTGCGTTTACATCTACATGTATACGTATATGCTTAGAGCGCATAATATGACATAAATATGCACAAATGCCGACATGCATACATAGAGGATGACTTGCTCTTCATAGAAAGCTATTCCACGGCGTGTGCGATTGTAGCTATTGGTAGTGGATTGTGTGATGTTTTGTGGGCTGCAGCTCTGTGCTGTCGTGGGGGTCCGCCGGATATTTTTGGTCTGTGCGGCGCGGACAGAGAAAGGTTTTTTCTCGTCTTCTCGATTGGCCGCTGAGAATCTTCTGGAGCAGCTTGTCTTGGGTGAGCCGTTGCTGCTGCGCGTTGCTGCTGCCTTCTGCACATCTCAGCAGGCAATCCACCACATATCGGCCGGTGCAGTATATGTAGAGAAAGAAAGCACGCAGCAAGAACAGCTGTGCAGAATAAGCCTCAACAGCATCAACAACAGCCACAGCTGCAGCACAACCAGAGCAGCAGCAGTAGCAGTAGGAGCAGCTTCTGCAGGTATTTCACGACTCCGTGGGCCGGTTGTGCATTTGCAGGCCTCGAACAAGGAATGGTCACCCGTCCCCCCGAGCTGCATGTGTTTGCTTCTTGGGAAGGTTTTTTGGCTGCCACAGCTGCTGCAGAAGCGTCTGCAGAAGCCGGAGGAGCAGAAACTGAGAAACAAGAACAAGCACCTAGAGCCACTGACGATGCCAATGTCTTTGCGCATTATTTGCTTCCCCCCCTTCGCCTCGTCGCCCATCCACACACTGAGTCGACCCTGCCGCAACTGCTTGTAAGTGTTCCAGCCTTTATTAGGTTGCTCCTGCTGCATATGTCATGCGGCATCTTGAATAGTGGATCCCTGTCTTCGTCTGGCCTGTTCCGCGCAGCTCAGGCCTGTTGGTGAAGCAGTAGGTCCGCAGCAGCTCCGGAACGACCAACGGGGAGACCAGCAACAGCAGAAACATCAACAACTGCTGCCGCGGGCTGGTGTGCTGCTAGCTGTCGGCCCTGAGGGAGGTTGGATTCCTTCTGAGATGGAGTTGCTGCAGAAGCAGCTGCGCTGTTTGCCATTCCGTCTGACAGACAAAGTCCTCAAGTGCGAGACGGCTCTGACAGCCTGTCTGACGCAGTTGACTCTCTGCTACGAAGACCCCATGTTCCTGCCTCTCCTGCGCTCCCCAGATCAAGTCTACGCAGCAGCACCAGCACCCAAGGAAGGAGCTGCAACCGGCCCTGGAGGGGCGCAAGACCCAGGAATCCCTTCTGATGTAGAACGGAGCGATACCCACAAACGCCAGGGAGAACGAGAAATGCTGAAGGCACCTGGGGGCTTTGTGATGAGCTTCCCTCGCAGATACAGAACCTGCAGAGAGGCAGAGGGGCAGCACCAGCAGGAGCAGCTCCAGCAGCAACAAGACAATCATGAATCTGCGTAGGTGCCTGGGCTGATGGTGATGCTGTAAAACCCGCTGCCCCATTGGGCCTTGACGCTGGCAGCACCAGCGGTAGGCGTTAGAGCAACAGCAGCAGCTACTGCTGCCGAAGCTACAACACTGCTGTGCTTGCACCGAGTGCTGTAGAATGATTCTAAAGAATTCTAGACAGAGACAGCACCGACTTGCCGCTCCAGATGTCTCTGGGTGCATGGGACGTCAGGGGGTCAATTTTCAACAAAAAGTGTAAAGACATGCAGCTAAACAACGACGCGATCGCCTCATAGAAACTTAATGTGCTTGGAATGCATGGAGCCGCTAGTTTGTGCAGGTGTCCTACAAGGGCCGTTTGCCTGGTGCGGCTGCTCATGCTACTGCTGGTGCAGCAGCAGCTGCTGATGGGGCAACAGCAACAGCGGGTCTTTGTTTGTTTCCTCGGGTTATGGCAGATGGTCCCTGCTGCTGCAACCATGCCGTCCGTGTCTTCGCTCTTATTGAATGAGTGGGGTGCTCGGCGCCCTCAACTATCAAAAATGCAAAATCTGAACTGGCTCCGTTACAAAACGAAAGAAAGCGGCAACATATCGACAACGGGCTCTGTCTTACGACGGGGATCATTTGCGTCAGATTACGTTCCGCTTGCGACTGGCTTCTGCTACTCTGCTGCGTTTTAGTTGATAACTGGGTATTATCTCCAGTTCGCCTAGCACTTCACACGCAAGGACAGACAGTCCCACCGCCTACAGGCCTTCGTAGACCTCGCCATTAAATCAAACGTATACCCGCTTCTAGATATTACAGTAAATAACACACCGTTGTACAATATCGCGTGGACGACGAGGGTATCGATCCCCCTACCTCTCGCATGCTAAGCGAGCGCTCTACCATTTGAGCTAGACGCCCGACGGACTCTCTGTGGAACAGTTCTCAGGACTAACAACGGAATCGCTAAATGAATGCTGCCAAGATCACCCATGCTGTAGCTTCTGTTGCAGAATTACGCAGACAACATGGAACTGTGCTGTTGGTGTACCCAGTAATGCCCTTTCTGAAGTTCCTCTGCTGCTTGCCACCTGTGGCAACAGGGACGAACTCCTCTTAGCTGCAAACGATAACGATACTAAAGGCTGCTACCACTGTTATTGTTATTACTGTTGCTGCTGCTGCAGGCAGTACGTAAAACACCACGAGTTGCTGATGTTACAGCAGCTGCAACAGCTGCAGCAGAAACATGTTGCTGTGGAACGAATAATCAAGATTGCTCTTCCTGTTTCTGCTGCAGCTGTTGCAGCTGCTGTAACACTAGCCGCTGGTGTTGCTGCAGCATGTCCTCTTGTTCGCCGGTCGATGGCAGCAGCAGCAGGTCTTCATCAGACCCTTCGTGTGCCTGTTGCTGCTGCTCCTGCAGCTCGCCTGTGCTTCTCCAAATGCGTTCCACGCTGCATAACAGGCACGTAGAGAGAGCACTATACACCAGCATTACGCCAAAGGCAGCCTCGGCCAGCAGCCGTCCTAGCCAAAGCAGCAAGCAACAACTGTGTGGACCAAAAGCAGCAAGAAGCCAAACGCAGCAATTGCAGCGGCAGAAGCGCACTCATAGAAGTCTCTCGCCGCTGCTGTCATGAGGTGCACAGACACCGGCCCGAGGCAAGCAACAAACCACTCGCTGCTGCTGGTGCTCCTCCGCGACCTGTTCCTCCGTGTGCTGCCGCTCGTGGAGCTGCAACTGTCAGATACAACAGGTATTTCAAGAGACGTTATTATGGACCGCAGCAACCGCGACACTCTCCTGCATGAGCAGCAACAGCTCCAACACATAGCAGGATCACCAACAATAGGAGCAGCAGCAACAGCAACGGCAGTAGCGGGCGAACATACGCCAAAGCCGATCCAAACGAACCTGCCAAATTGGCCCATTTCTGTTCATGCAAGCAGCGTGTACCCTCGCTGCGCTAATCAGGCTGCATGCATCTTCTCGACCCGTAGCAGCAACAAAAGCAGCAACAACAACAGCTGCAACAACAGTAGCAAACCTGCAGTGAGCGGCTGTTCCGCATGTCCCGATAAGGGCGACAAGCCCCAAGTCTCTTCGACTGAGCGCCTCCAGATTTAAACAGACCACATCCTTGACGCCTTCCTAGCACAATACCAACAGCAGCAGCAGCAACGTGGAGTTCGTTCGGGAAACAGAAGTTGGCACTAAGGGGTGCTGCTCTAACTGTCGTTTAGGCTTCTGCTGCCGCAGTTGCTGCCGCTGGTTGCTGTTTTACCTGAGCAAGAAGAGATTTGAATTCTTCCAAAGATGGATATTGGCCCTTGCGGAACTCCATGTCTCTGAGGCACGTAAAGAGAATCAGTGTCAGCATGCTGCCGCCCAGGCTGCTGCATATGCGCGCTGCTGTACTGCTGCTCTCGCTGCTAGGGCAGTTGCTGCTCATGCATGCACTGCTGCTGCTACCGTTCACTCTACTGGTGCTCCTACTGATGTTGTAGAGGGGAAAGCAGTCTCAAGAGCTAAGCAACCAGCAGAAGAAGCAGGATCAGAAGCAGAGACAGGGACAAAGCAGGACAGCTTACAGAGGAGGTGCTGCAGCCGCAGAAGATTCTGCTGTATCAGCAACTGGCCACCTGAAGCCCTTGGGCTGTTTGTGTACGGGATTAAAGTATGCCTTCCAGTCCTCTTCAAGCGTCCTTGCAGCATCATCCCATTCCTCCTCATCAGCAGCAGAAGCACCGCCAGTTGCTGATGCTGCTGCTGCTTGCTTGCCTCGCAGGTACTGCTCTGCCCTCTGCAACAGCAGCTCGCGATTGTCCCTGTAGAACCGCTGAGCAGGTGTTAGAGCAGCTTCATCTGTTTCGTTCCAAACAAACCCACCAGCGTCGCATGCTCTTGCTGAAGCAGTTGATCCTCCTGCTGCGTCTCCAGTTGCGTGCGGCCCTCCTGCTTCTGACGGTCTTGGTGCCGCTGCTGCTGCTGTCACGCTGGGAGGCAGCAGAGCATCGAAAGACTGCTGCAGTGCTCCACGCAATCCACCCTCTGTTGATTCAGCAGCAGCAACAGAGTCCAAAAAGCGTTTCTGTCTGTCTGCTGCTGCAGTGGCGGCTGCGGAAGCTTCCGCTTCATCAAGCATCATTTGCTGTTCCCTGGACAGAACGACCTCCGCACGTACCTGCACAGGTGGAGGTTCGTCGCTGTCGCCTTCATCATGGCTGCTGCACTTAGCCGTGACCCTGCTGCGGCTGCTACTATCGCTGATGCTGCTGCCGTTATTGCAGCTTGCGTAGCTGCTGTGGAGGCAGAATTCCTCATTTTCTTCGTAAGAAGAGGGGCAGGGATCTGCAAGGGCCTTCTCATCGCCTTCGATGCCACTGCTGCTAATGTTGCTGTGCTGCTCAGCTGCCTTCTCAGCAGCGGCCAGTTCTGCTAGGACGCGCTTAAGCGATTGCGGGTCCCGCAAAAAGGAAAACCAACGTTGGTTACCGCACTTGCTGCAACAGCTGCAACAGAGCAGTACACTTCTAGGAGTGCTGTTGCTGCTCCTGCTGCTGAGGAGGGAGCCACACGCTGCTGTGAAGCTAGCTCGTGATGTTGCAACAGAAGTGTGTTGCAACCGAAGCCTCATAGCGACTCGGCTTGCTGTCGCGCAATAACCTGGGGGCCCTCCCTTACTTGCAACAGGGGTAGCAGCAGCCATCGCTGCAGCCACATGCGTGCCCCGGAGCATCGCCTGAGCTGCGCATACACCCAGTGCCAAGAGATCGCTTCTGTGTCACTATTCGCTACTCTAAACCAAAACACTGAGGAGTTGTCAGTTAATGTAAATTCCTTACTACAGCCTTACGCTTGCTGCTGCTGGTGTCGATACACCTACGGTGGCTTCTTCCAACTAACGAATGCCCCTTCTAGTCTAACATTATGGGGAAAATCTCTTAAATATAACGAAAAAATTGATTACGACATGTTTCCGGATAGAATAACTACAGCCTCTCTTCTGAGTTGTAGCAACAGCCCCAGCAATACAGACAACAGCATGATGCATGCAGGCTCGTTGCAAGCTTGCTTGGAGCCCTGTTCATCGTAAAAGGAGAAATAAATGCAGTACTGTTCATTATTTTTGCCTCACAAATTGGAGCGATTGCTTAGGAGCTGCGCACCCACCCTTTGTCCACTATTTCAGATGCAGCAGCAGAAGCTGAATGCATAAGCAATACTATTCTTTGCTGCGGCACAAGCACAAGGACCTAGGCTTCCAGAAGGGTGTGGAGCATATGTTGCGCTGAAATGGGCTTATTCCATCCGCAACAATATCAGCAAGCAACAACGGGAGTGGCAACCCCTCTCCAGCAATTGCAACAAGGACAGCAGCAAAAGCAGCAACAGCAGTAGCAGAAGCAGCCTCAGTAGCCATTTTCAGATATTGTAGTGTTCATACAGCGATGCTTGGGCAGCCGCTACGCAGCGGGGGTTTCTGGAGAGGGTCCTCTGTTCCCTCCTCTGCAGGAGCAGCAGCACCAGCAGGAACGACAGCAACGCGGGGCTCCTCTAGTTCGGCTACTGCAGTTCGGCCCCGCGTACAGCAGCTGAAGCACGAGGTTGTTCATGTGACTGATCCTAAGACCTTCTTCTGCGGCGTATGTTCTCTCCCGATGGCTCAGACTTACAGAACAGTAGGGGAGCACAAACCCATACATCCTAACCCCTAGAATTCCATTGCCTCAAACATAAATTACCAGAGACACGCAAACCCTAAACGTTCATCGCTTCCTGATCTCCCAGGCCCTGTAGCCAAAGTTAAATCCAAAGTTAAATGTTTGCAGATGCAGCAACAGCAGCAAATCTAGAAGAAAGGAAGGTTCTGTGTAGATGTTTTTCATGGGGTTCCCGAGGGTTTACGGTTTGTGGTTGCTTTGATTCTGCAGCTCCCTTGCCTCCACTTGGCTTGCAGATCTTGTATGGAACAGATGATCCCTGCAGGGCAATGTCGTGTGTACGTACGGAGTGCTGCTGCTAGTGCATTCTTTGTTGCTGCTGTGCTTGCTGCCGCAGCTGCGGCATCCGCACTTGCTGCTGTGTCAGCATTCGTGTGTGCACCTTTGTGCTGCTACTGATGCTGGTGCAGCGCTTCTTTCTGTGTGCATGTGTGCTGCTACGTTTACTGCAGATGCAGCAGGCCCCTCAGAGGCGCTGAAGAGATTGGGGCATCTGTGACCCTGTACTCCTGCAAGTACAGCGGGTGCTGCTGCTGCTTCCTGTCGGAAGCTGCTGTGCACTACCACCAGCAGCAGCACGGCTTAGAGAAGCAGCTGGCCTTCATGGACGCTGCTGCTGCTGGGGCTGCCACAGGGCTAGCAGCAGCAACAGACACAAGCGCTTTCATTGCTGCTCTGGAGGCGAAGGGAGACGTAACGCCTCTACAAGAGCAGCAACCGTCCCTCCATGCAGGTATGTCTGCAGTGGAGGACCAACAGCATCAGCAGCAACAACAGCAGGAGCCACCACTGGCAGCGCCAGCCCCGATATCGCAGCAGCAGCCACATACATGGCAACAGCAGCAGCTGCAACACCAAACAGTGCAGCCACTGCAGCAGCAGGCGCAAATGCCACAGCAGCACACCCAAGCAGCACAGCAGTTGCTGTTTCCACCGCCCCAGCAGCATGATGTGGCACACATAAAGGCCCAGCAACAGCATTATCAACAGCAAATGCCACAGCAACAACAAGTGCAGCAGCAGCAAATACAGCAACAGCAAATCCAACAGCAGCAGCAAATTCCGCACCCTCAAATGATGCAGACGCTTCAGCAGCAGCCGCTGCAGCAGGCAGTGCAGCAGCAGCAGCCTGCGGCAGCAGCCTGGCCAACAGGCGCGTCAGCAGATGGAACTGCTGCTGCCGGCAGTGCTGCTGCTGGCGGGGCTGCTGGTGCTACAGCTGCCCCTCTGACGCCTGGTGCTGCAGCAGCACGGGCACCGTTGCAGCTTCAGCTGTCTTTGAGTGAGCAGCAGCAGCTGCAGCAGCATCTGCAGCCGCAGCCCCAAGAGGAGGAGGAGGACAATCTGGATGACTTTTTGTAGCTGTGGCGGTACTTATTTTGTTTAAATGCTACACTCCGGTGTCTCTGTTACTCGCTAGCTGTAGTGTCTGTACACCATGGAGCGGCAGGCTCCGAGCAGCATTAGTACCATTTGCTAGGCAACACGCGAGTCAGACGGGCACGAACAGAGACAGAGGGAAGTAGAGATGTAAGCAGAAATACAAAGGGACGCAGGGGGCATTCGGAACAAACACAAAAACGCAAAACAGAGACGGGAAGGAACGCCCGAAGGGCGATGCAGGCAGACGGCCCCACAGGCGGAAACAGAGAGACAAACCAGAAGAAAGGAGAGTGGCAAAATCAGAGACACAGTGAGAGGCCTACACAACCTGGCCCTCAGTAATCTCATGCATGGCAATCCAATGGTGCAGCAGCAACAGCTAAGCAACAGCATCTTCCTGCAGGTGTCGCTGCCACTGGTGCTTTCGTGTGGAGCGCTTCTCCAATAACCTTAACATATGATAGTTTCTGGAGCAGCTGTCGCTGCACTTTCAGCAGCTGCGGCTGCAACAGCCGCTGCTTTGAAAGAAGCACCACCTGCCGCAGGTTTGGCAGATGGTGCTTCACTAAACACATACAGCAGCCCCTGAAGTAAGGCAGTTTGCACTGCTGCTAGGGATTTGCTGAATGCTCACAAGTCCAGGTCGACAGTAGAGTCCCCAACTGCTGCTGCTGCTGCTTCCTGCTGCTCCCGCTGTCGCTGCTTGACCAGATGCAACCGCTGCTGGACTTCCTGTGCTGTCAACCCAGGAAGAGGATCTGGCAAGAAAGAGGGGAGGGCTGGGGAGGCACGCAGCTTGCTGCAACAAACCCCACACACAGGTGTGTTTGCTGCTGCTGTTTCTAGATCTACCGCTCCGCAGTAGCACCTACGGTAGCACCGGCGTGTGCTCTATGTACTCTAAAAGAACTGGATGCATAGAATCCCACACCCCCAGTTTTTCACTACATCAAGAACCAAAACAGTAGCAGCGGCAGTGGCAGTAGCAATGACAGCAGCAAAGTACCGCAAGAACTCAATCTTCTGCTGCTTGCCCTCAAGGCCGACCCAGTCAAACCACAGCACCCTCCGCACCTCCCAGCCGAGGTCGCTCAAAACTCTACAGAAGAAGCAGTTTTATTCACAGCAAACAAATACGGGATAGTCGAAGCAAACGGAAACGCACAGAAAACAGGGACAGAAAGGAGCACAAGCAAACAACAACACAAAGGAAATGAACATATGCAAATGATGGAAGCAACGGACCGCGGCTAACGAAAATATGAATAAGAATAATATAAGCAAATGACAGCGGTGATGAGAGGGTCTAGTTTATGGGATTTCATCTGGACCAGATTAAACTGTAGGCTAACTACGTTAAAAGCTCTCAGCAGCAGCAACACCAGGTACCTGTGCTGGAGTTTAACTGCCTCTGTGTACTGCGTTGAGTTGGTGTAGAACGCTGCGGGTCCGTCTACGAAGATACACCGTCTTCTGTCACCTGCCTCTCCAATGTCAATCCAGAAACAGCCCCAGCTAACATCAGGAGACGACAGCAGCAGCAGTAAGCGCAATGCATGCAAAATGCAGCAGGAACTTCACAAACACCAGCCCAAGCCGGCAAAATCAAGCGGTAACGGCAGCAGCACACCCGGTACCATGGGCAACAGCAGCATGAGCAGCAGTAACAGCAGCAGCGGCTTCTCACTGAAAGGTATTGCGGTGAGCGATTCCAAGAGCAGCCAGACAGTCCGATACCTCCCAGTGAAGCGGAGACGGACGTCGAATCGGATGGAGAATTCGGCGCAGGCTGCAGCAGCGTAGCAGCAGGGGGGACAGCAAGTACAGGAAAAACTAACAGCAGCAGCACAATCCTCAGCACCAGCAGAACCAACAGGTGCTGCAGCTTCTACCAGCGAAGGAGCGTTGCTGTATGGCATTAGAGCATGCTTCCAAGATCCGTGTACATGAGAGCAGTGAACAGCATGAGGACTGCTGTTTACTTCGCTCCTGTAGATGGAGGGATATGGATCAACGGCTTAACCCCAAACCCCAAACCCTATTCTGCGGAGAGTATGCCGTGCCTGAGTCTCGCATAAAATTGTCTAACTTTGCGCGGGACAGCGGCCCAAGTCTCCGGATGAAGAACTCGAAGGGCTACAGCCGTCTGAAGTGCCTTCTCCAAATGAGGGGGACGGGCACAAATGAATATCCTGAAGAAGCAGCAGCAACACGCCTCGGGGAACAGCGCGAGCAGCAGTAGAGCCGATGCGCCTCAAGCAGAAGCAGCAACATACCCAACAGCAGGAAGCACACAGCTCAGGCAGCGGCAACAATACTGCCCAAACAGCAGTAGTAGCAGCATGATTCCTCAAGCAGCAGCACAAGCAGGCAGCAGCACCATATCCAGCAGTAGCAGAATCCCCATTACCGGCAAGAATATCAGCACGCGCGGCCATAAAAGTGCTTGATTCAATTCTCTGGTGTGTGGACTGCCAAACACAACCTGGTAGCTACAGAGTAAACCCCACTAATAAAATACCAAGGCAATAAACCCTCCCTTCTCTCTAAACACCAGTCCTGATGCATTGCAGCATACTTTGAAAACCGCTCCATGACAAAAGTCTGCAGGGGTTGCGTGTACAGCCCAATGACAGCAAGAGGATGCATGCTATTCCGAAAATCCAGAGCAGAGGCATCTTTAAGAGCTGGCAACAGCACAGAGCTCAGTCGCTCTCGCAGCGAAGGAGGACAAACACCCTGAAGAGACGAGCAGAAGACAGATACACTTGGCGCGCGTGCAAAGTGTGGAAGGAGGCAAGAGCGAAGCTGTAAAGCACAACGCCAGGCATACAGCTGCCAAGGAGGAGACAAACTTGCAGCACCAAACGGCCGCAAAAGAACACTCCTGCTTCTGCTCAGGCGACAACAAAAGGCATTACGAGAGCCTCACCAACTTTGCGAGGCCCACTGCCACTTTTATGAGGTCGCCTGGTCTCATGTGTGCGGCCTTCAACACTGTCTCCTGTCCCACCTGTGAATACACCCTGCAACGACTAATGCAACACGATGGGGAAAAGGCTGAAGAAATCCACCAACCTGATGTTGGTTGTGTCTGTGTTGAACACGAAAACTAGGCCGAGCAGGATTCGAACCCACGACCACCCGGTCCGTAGCCGGGCATTCTATCCAACTGAACTATCGGCCTAAGGTGACCCCCAAGCCTTAAATACTAAAGCCTCATGCCTAATCTCTCAACGCCAACGCCCCAACCCCAAACCGAGAACCGTAGAGGCCGCAAGATAGTGATCGTGGAAACGAATAAGCCCTATGCCGGTAGAGCCGTCACGCCCTTACTTCTGTAAGAGCGGACACTTCTCTAATGGCCACTCTGCTGAGAGCCCAAGGGACAGTCATGAGGGAGTGAGAAGCGAAATCCTCGAGGGATGAAACGGCGTAGCGAAGGAGACAGGCGTACAGAGGTGGGTCTAGGAACCTGGCTTTGCCGAAGCTGTGGCGCATGCATGCAGAAACAGCAAACAGTGAACAAGATGCAAAGTAGGGAAGAAAAACCACCTCCAAGCAAGCATACACATATTAACCCACGACGGCAAGGACAGAACACGCAGACAGGCAGAAAATAGACAACACGTCTGGCAAGCACAGCTAAACAAAGACACGGACAAACGGCAGTGAGCTTCGGCTCCCAAACGGAAGCCTTAAACCCTAAACGCTGAACCCTGAACCCATGCGCATGGTGAAGAGACGCAGAGTAAGTCACTAAACCCTTGAGACAAGCTCGGTGTGTCAGCGCTGGCCAAACGATGCATGTAGCGATCCCCAAAACCAAGCCGTAAATCCTGGATCCTAGACCCTCACCCATAAAAGAGGTATCCAAGCTGTTGGGGGGTGCAGGTGTCCGCAACTTGCTGCGCTCGCCGTGAGAAGTTGAACCTAAGGGCATACCCTAAACAGTAAACCGTAACGTGGCCTAGTAGTCACCCACTTGGATTAGAGGCAAATCAAGTGCTGGCAGCCGCGAGTCCGAAGCCCTCACCCTTGCCTAGACCGTAAACGTTAAATCTTTTAAGTAGTACACACACCAGAACCGAATCACTACACTCTAAGCCCTCACCAGAGTGCCACGTCGTGTTTGCGCAGAGTTGCTGCTTTCTGTACAGCGGCGGCGAGGTAGGCTGGGCTCATATCTGCCGTGTCTGCGTGAAGGGAGACTCTCTGAGGCAACCAGTACTGGCGTACTCTGAAGAAAACAAAATGCAGCACACCCTCAATGACAGCTTATAGCTGTGCAGGTAGACTGATAGCGAGTGCAGCTAGCTACCCGGTGCAAAAAGCTATCTATCAAGAGTCAGTGGGGGACGTTAACAGTTATCTAGGCACTTAGTGAAAAGATCTAAATAGTCAGCTAGAGCGGCAAATTCCTGCACGTCAAACGCACTCGGATAGGATTCCTTTTCCCACTGAAGCGGCACTGACAGACAGGCAATTAACACCAACGCTGCAGACTAGCTATCTGGGAAGACTCCTACCTGTGCTGCGACCAACTGCGGAATCGCTTGTGCATGCGCCGCCCTTTGTACCGGAGACGAGTTTCTGCAGCAATAGCTGACTTCAGAAGCCGGTCGCGCGGCCTCAATTGACCCATCGTAGAGACACAATCCTAGATCCTAAACCCTGATGCGTCGTGGAGGCGCTGTTGGCTGGCCGAACACCGCAAAGAAGAAAGCAAGATCCGGTGGAAGTCTGCGGATGGTGCAGGCGTTCCTGAAGAATTTGATGCAACAACTGCAGCAGCTGCTGCAGCTGCAGCTGCCGCAGCAGTTGCTGCTGCACCCCCACCACTGTAGAAGTCCCAAAGGAAGCACGAATTGTGGAATCTAGCAAACCTCCTCTAGAGGTTACCCACTGGAGACACTTCTGGGCAAGTGGGCAGCAGCAAGGGTCTCACTCTGCTGCTCCCCCTCCTCCGTTTGCTCCTGCTTCTGCTCCCTCGCTTGCTGCTGCTGCTGGATGTGCCGCTGTTGCCGCTGCAGTTGCTGCCGCTTTTCCACACCTGCAGCTGTTGCCAATGAATAAGCTGAGCAGCTGGACAAGACGAAGCGGGTGTATCTGAGTTCAAGCGTTACCAGGTGAAGTGACAATGTGTGAAGGAGAAGTGCTCAAATGTTTCTTCTGGGCAGAATTTAAGGTCTGAAACCCTCTCCCCCCAAGTGAGCCTATGCTGTTGCTGCATTAGCATCATTAGAGAGCACGGCACTTCCGTTAATACGAAAGGACAATATACTACAAGGAATTAAAAGCGAATAAAGAACATAATATGTATTGAGCTTCTGCGTAGCAATATGCGAGCCAATGCCTCTGACCGATATTGCCCGCTGGGGCTGTCGGTTTCGATCCTTCCGTTACCTGTCAGGTACACGGAGGTCTTGTTGTTGTTCGAAACAGCAACAACTTGCACAAAACGCAAATTTGTTTACTGCTCACGTGATGAAAACAATTCTTTATGCTGTACAGCAAGTTTGCCGTTGTTCACCGCGGAGTATTCCAAACTGTGCTTGAGTTGTTGCGTGAGGTCTAAGGAGTGCTGAAGCTGGAGTTTTGATGCAGAAGAGAGGCGTTGTGATTTTCATTGATAGTCAGAGATGGCTTAAAATCCCTCAAGACCCCCTTTTTGTAGTCGTTGCCAACAAGTTCGCCGGTACTAAAGAGACAAGGCTTGGTGTGGTTGGTGCTTAAACTTCGGGTTTATGCTTCCTATTGGATTCGGTGCTTGGTTATTTGTCTTGGTGTCGCTATTTTTATTGTTTTTTTGGTGTTGGAATGAAGTTGTTTGTGCGTTTGTGTGTGTGTGTGTGTGTGTGTGTGTGTGTATTGTGCCGTTGTTGCTGTTTAGTTCTCTGTCTTGATGTTGGTACATCGCCTTTGTTTAGTTGCGTTTGCCTGTTGCATGCGAGGCGGCAGATTTCTAGGGCTGCTGATAAACATTTGTTGTTTCTATATATATTAACTAAGTAGTTCATGATGAGGTAATGAAGTGATTTAGCATCAAGATACAGGAATAAAGAAGTTGTTGGTAGGGTTGTATAGAGGAGTTAAGAACAGGACACTGAACTATGAAGTTGATAACAATAGACTGAACTAAATAACTGACAATATTCTGGTAATTAAGGACTTCGCCCCAGGCTTCCTCCACTTGCTCACCATTGTTTTCACTGTCGGGTCCACTACACAGTCTAATAAAGACGGCAGAGGCAGGGGCTTCTCGTACACTTTTCATGACTAGACTAAGTAGTTCATGGCATATTGAACTAACGGGTCAATAACAGAGTTGAGGACTGAAAAACCGTGGCCATGGCCAGAAGTTGCGGAATTTTCAAAACAAGTAGGACAGTAGTTGTGCAACTCGCATCTGGGCTGTTCTCGCGCAAATTCCACGGGTTCTGATTGCAGCAACGCATAGCCAGGATGTTCTAAATTGCAACATCTGCTGCAGTATCTCCAGCCGAGAAGCAGCACAATGTGCATGCTTTCAGGCATGAGTAGAACGCTTTTCGGTGTATACACGTATTCCTTTCTCAGCAGTTAGCCTTTAATTAGGCCTGCATTACCCACTAACAGACGGGCAATATAGACGCTTGAAGGGGTGTTGCAGACCCTTTTCTGGGTTGCTTCAAACAGACGTGTATCAACTAGCGTGAGCTCCAACGACCTCCTGCGCTGCTGGAATTCACGTTGCTTGGATCCTTTGCTCTGTTGCAAATTCTCCTCCCTGCAGGTTTGCAGGTCTGAGCAGATCCCCACTTGCTGAATTCCCCTTTCCCAAGGGTGTTGCTTCTGTCTTAAACTGTGGATGCAGTTTCTGCGTTTGGTGGCAGAAGGGCGCGCACTAACGTAGACTGGTGCCTTAGGTTTAAAGGTGACTAAGCATATACTTCAAATCCGTTTTGTTTGCTGCATAGAGCTGAACATCACCATCATCTCGTACATGGTCTGCCTGATTTGGTGTCGTGCGCATTACTGCCTACCTGTCTGCACAGAGGGCCAATGCTATGTCTAGCAACTGCCCGCGCCCACAGTGTATGCATAAAGAAGGTGCTAACACTGTTGTAGTTACTTTGCAATGGAAGATTGTGCAGCAAGGAGTGCTGCAACTCAAGGTGGTCGAAGTAGGTTCTTGAGGAGCACTCTTTAATACAGACTTTTGACTCGAATGCAGCTCACCAATGTCCTTAGCTGATACCGAAAACTACCGTTTCTGCCACACTACAAACCACATACATTAGCACTTGGCTTCACACGGGTTTAACACTGATTTTGTATGTGCCTATTTGTCGTGTTATGTGTCAGGGTCATCTCTCACGGCATACGTAGTGTCTTCTTTTCCTTCATTAAGGGCGGCGGACTTGAAAATTTTCCACCTTCCGTACCTTAAGAAGGTAGTTCACAACCGGCTCCTACAACTCACAACAACCTGGTGATAGAACAAGGCAGAGCCTATCCTTTGAGACGCAAGTTTGAAGCATTCCCTTATCCTGTAAAATCCCATCCGTAGCCCTCAAGCCCTCAGGCGTCCATGTTCAAGGTGATCCAATTGTACTAAATGCACGCTTTTCAGCATAGCTCGGGGTTTTACTGAATTACATGCTTAACGGGTGTCTGCGTAAGAAGGAGGTAATCATGGTGTCAGCGCGACTAACTGAACCGCAAATATAATCTACAACAAATGCGAAAGGTATAACGCGGCCTGCTGCAGCTCTCCCATTCCAAAGAGATGCATAGAACAGCAAGTCAAGGCAACCGCTACTCCCCTGTTATGACGATTAAATTCGACAAGTGTACTCAAATTTGCGCAAAGTTCGCTTAAAATGACCGCAAAACTCAACCTGCCACACGGCGCTGCACATGCGCTGTGGATGCAACACTAGTTAGGGATGGCGCTGGAGGAAGGGGCAGCGTCCTCGGGTCTAGTTGGAACAAAAATATTAAAAGGTTAGGACTAAATTAATTGAATTTTGGTATATTCTATATTATTTGGTGGAGAGGAAAAGTCGGGTCTAGCTTGCATGCGATCGCGATCTTCCACCACTGCCACCGACTCGGGACTCAGCGGCTGCCAGTGATGCGTTTCCTTTCCATTCGATGAGCAGTGCTTCTACTTCGCCTATATTTAATGTTCAATATAATTAATAAGTCTGAAGGGCGAGACATGAAGGCGACGTTGCTGAGCATACAGCAGAAGGAAGCCTTCTGGTTGTGCTAGCAGCCACTTTCTTCCTCATCCGACTGGCACACGAAGGTGGCATTCATCGGCCTTGCAAAAGCATAGCAAGTTGAAATTATTTCCATAACTGAAAAAATCAAGGGAAGGCAGAGTCCGATTTCAAACGACTATTATGTTCGGGTTTCTGGGCCGACTGGTGTGTCTGGCGCACTAGCCGGTTCAACCTGATGCATTTTTTCCCTGTATTTTGGCTTTTGTTCACCTATACGAATTTATAACCACTCAAGTGCCAGTGAAAATACGCAGGAAGGTCGCCGGATTGCCTGGCTGTCCAACGCACTGCAACAGATACATTTGCGTTTTGATTGGGTAAAAAAACCAGAAAGAACAGTCATTGGCGGGTGATGGTGGTCTGTTCCTTTTTATCCTTGCAGTGCTCCAAGCACGGAAAGACTCCTCTGGAAGCGGAGTTGCGTCGCCAGCGGAATGCCCTCAAGGCCATCGACCAGTTCGTCCGCAGCATTCAGAAGTGCCTGAGGTGTACGCCTGCACCAGCAACAGCAATCTTAGGCGTTTGCAGCACCACAATAACGTTCGCTGCAGTTTCACACATCGTAATTCATGCACACAATTCTCCTGAAGGTCACAGACAAGCGTGTGCAAACAAACCCCGCGTGATGTTTTGTACAGATTGGGACAGGAGCGGGAAGTCACTGCGGAGTGGGATCACCGGGTACTTCTACGACAAGCCAGCCTACCAGAGGCCAGTTGAAGAAATAACCTCCGCTTTGGTGAGCAGTAATGACGTTAACATCACTTTAGCCGGTGAATGTTAGACAATGAATGCCCAAAAAATGTGTAACTGATTTTAGATCGTGGGTATTGACAGGAGTACAGCCTAATCATGCGCAGCTCGCTTCCTCTTGTGCCTTTTTCGACTTCCTCAGGACTCATTGAGGACAATTTCTACGTCGGTAGTAAGCAGAATTCACTAGAGTAGGCATGCCTTCAGACGTATATTGCATTTTGTTGCAACTGCAGCGGATTTATGGCTGCAGCATAAGATTACATAAATCAGAAGCATTATAAGTGCACTTAATGCGTTCCAGCGTAAGAATATTTAAACTGCTCCAACAGAACAGTATTTCGGCTGTTCCAACAGAAGAGTCTTTCGCGTGTTGTAATCCGGACTGCGATGATGTGGGTTGTGTGACGACGTACAGAAGCCGCAACTGGAACTGATCAAGAAGGCAAATACAGATGCTGCAAAGTCGATAGCTAAGGTTGAGGTATAATAACCATTACATAAAAGCAGCACAAGCACATTCGTACCATTCTGTTGTGTTTGGCATATTGCCTTTCATTCATACCAACCCCCCTCCACTCCTGCACTCCAAATGTTAGCAGTTTCCTCACCGGACACCAAGCTTACGCTTCTCCGCATACTTCCGTCTGCGTGTTTTGCCGGTTGCTTGATACTTTTCTGCTGATCTATCCTGCAGAAGGCGAGCCGGATCAAGAAGGATGCAGAAAAGAAGCTACTAAAGAAAGAAGCGGTGAGGAGCTGCAGCACCATGGACTACTCCGTTGTCATAAATTTTTGCGCGGTTGAGAAAACTCTTTTTTATATTGTGAACTTCATTAGTGGTTATCAAGGGCGACTGACAGCTCTGCAGAAGCACCGCGGAACCAGTGCACCATGGAATGCCTGGCCGTCGTTTTTCGTTTTCCATAAAAAATCACAACTACACCGAACGTTTCTGCCTCAGGGTTTAAGAAAGCTGCAACAGAAGGCAGAAAGCGGGAAGGACCCGCAGGCTGCCCAGAAGGTGAAAAATGTCCGTGAGACACAACCTGCCATCTACACAAGTTGGGAGCAGTCACATTTGCATGTGCGACCTCTTCCTGTTTAACACGCTATTAGTGCCCTGAGAAAGCTGAAATGAAAACAAACCTTTGTGTGTTTTGTGGTGTGCTCTGATTCTGACAGGCCGAAGATGAAGTGCAAGTGGCGCGCAATCGTCTACAAATGGCCGAGGCAGAACTTGCGTGCGAACGAATTTCCCTGCACTTTCACTGCAGCCGAAAATGCTGTTTTGATTTGATAACCATCTAGAATACCGATTGCATAATTATGTCATTAATAAAGACGAATGTTGGCTGCTGCAGGAGAGAGATGCAACAAACAATGAACGGCAGTGCCCCAGAAGCCGCCATGCAAGTTGCACGGGTCAGTAATAAGAAAGCAGCATATTTCTTTTTGTTTCTCCCTCATGCTCATTCGAATCCATCACATAATAGTAATACGTGACCCTCATGCGCATCATCGTTTTTTTTTTCTGTCGTTTTTTTCATGGGCTTCTTGCTCTTTGCGCTTACGGATGAATCACAGTGTGCAACAATAACCATTAGGAGTCTTAATCGTTGTTTCATCGTTAGTCGTGTCCTTGCATCCGGGTGTGTACGTTTCCTGAACAAATGACTTCCTTCTTAAGAGGTAACTTTCTGTCATGGGGAGGCTGTGAATGTTGAGTGCCTTGGTATGGGTTCACCGTGCGCAGGCTGTGGAAGCGATGATTCTCTTCTTGGCCGGTTCCGGAGTGGACGTGGCGGCTGTGCGGGCCTCCATTCGTTTGCTGGAAGAGACTCAATACCTCTCTCCTCTTGCGCACCCTGGACAATGCTCGCAGCAGCTGGTGCAGCAGCAGTCTGTAACCAGCAAGTCAGACAGGCTGCAACAGGCCAACAGCCCGCGAAGCACCAGTCCAGCCGAGCCTATGAAAAGAACAACTTCGCAAGCATCGCGCCCGCCTAGCCCGTCAGAGCATGACTCACAGCAGCAAACCCCAAGGCAGCCCGTCACAAAGGGAGAGAGTCACCAACAACTCGCAGCAACTACGTCAATAGGAAACCTTAACGACGCAAATCGACTCCAGGCGTCGAACACAAACCCCTTCGCCTCCGATTGATTGGCTTGCGTGAGACGAACATTGTCAACCCAAGGGGTTCGAGGCCCCCAAGCGCCCCTTTACTTGTTCGTAATGAGCTCATGGATGCACGAGCTGCTTGTGGAATATGCGTGCATGCACATATTCCTTATGAAGCAACGGTGGTTGGTGGGCAGTAACGAGAAAGGGAGGCAAATGGCCTTACACCCAGCAGGTAAGGAATTGAGTATCGACTGGAGGGAATATGGATATATTCTTCTCTGGAATTTCCTTTTGCGGAATTGCCGGAGGAAGGGCTCCAAAGGAAGACCCCTCTATGGTCTCGGAACCCTCCCTCCTGCACCTCAATGGTGGAACTTGAACAGCCTTAGTGATGATCGTAACGACAGCAGCAGTTCGCTAATATAGCTGCTGCTGCTGCTTCCTAAACACTTCCGATCTGAAGCTCAGCTTGAGGCCGTCTCCCTGAGGTGGCCGTTTGGCCAGTCAGAAGAAATTCCTCAGGGCCGGCACAGCCCGCATGCTGCTTTTCCCCTGGAAACCTAAACTTAAGCTTTTCTGAACTTTAAGTTCAGAGACACCTGCCCGGTGCTGGAAAGCTGGAAGAAAATATTTGTAAGTATTTGCATAAGCTCCAGTTAAGGGCGGCTGTAACTACGTCGTGGGGCAGTTTGGGTCCATACCCGGTGTAGAGATATGAATATTGAAAAGGTTTTCCTTTAGTATATGTATTGAAGAGTACATATATCATAATGACGCCCGGTGGTAGCAAGTATGTTCCTGATATCTGGTTGGGTCGACCAGGGCAACTACGACGGCTCAAACAAAAAACACATAACACACGCCTTCAGCACCCCACAGTGCCACCAGCAGTGGAATGTCTGGCAGCAAACTGGTTTAAATACACTCAGGGGTGCCTGCCGTGGCAGGCGCAAATGGGAGCCCCTGGAAAAGCGCATCGTTTGCTCAGCACAGGCAGCGCTCCACAAGATCGGTGGACGCCAACGAACCATCACCCCGGGCCCACACGGGGTTGGTCGAAGTCTGAATAAGAGAACAGCAACAGCCAACAACAGAAGCAGCGCATACATGGGGAAATCACACACATGCATTGTGCGGCAAGCCGGCATAGTGTGCGTCCCGCTCCTGCTGCAGATGACCTTCCCCCCCGACCGCACTGCTGTGTGCAATCGTGCTGCAGCAATCTAAACTCCACTCATAAAAGCCAATATATAATTGAGCATGCATACACATTAAGCATGCATAGTCCTGTAGTGGGAGGAACGTAAGCGCTGGAAGCTAGGACAAGCAAAGACCGATGACTTACGTTCCGATAGGGAGGCCAAGTGTTTGTTGAATTTCTCCATTCGCTGTCTGTGAGTCAGCTGCAGCTGCTTCTTAATTCTCTCTGCCTCTCTCGCCTTTCGCGCCAAATAAAATGCCTTCTGAGCCCGGGTCCACTTAGGATTTACCTCTGCCAGCAGCGCCTCCACGTCCGCTGCTGCAGAAGGAACGACAACAGCAGCAACGCATCCCCAAACCCTTGCAGAAAAGGCAAATTACGAACACACTGTCTGCAAAGTCTTCTTAATGAGCAGCAACAAAAGGATACACATGCAAATGCACCGAGTGTACTATGCACTGGAGAAGGCAAACACTCGAAAAGCTGCTCAGTAATGTGGTATTGGAAGCCCTGTGCAGGTTGAAACACGGAGGGGATCGAAAAAAAGGGACAAATACTGACGGGATGCCGATGCTCTGGAGGCTTCTCCGCTGCGACTGCGGCTATCTGCATCCTTTTCTGCATCGTCTTCTTCGTTTTCTTTCCTTTCCTTCCCATGTACTTCTTTATCGGGCGTCTCTACAGATCCAGCTCCTCCGTCTTGAGACACTCCAGCAGGGGACTCGTCCCCTGCTGAGGATTTGTTTGAGCCGGAGTTCAACAAAACGCCTGGCTGCTGCTTACCCTCTCGAACAGCTGCTGCTGCAGCAATTGCCTCAGGATCATTTGCAAGTTCTGGGGGGAGATCAGCTACTGCTGGTCCCCCAGCGTCTTCGTCCTTGCTGGCTTTGTTCTTTTTCTTCTTCTTCCGTCGCTTGTCGTCCGCCACAAGCGCCTCGCTGTTGCGCTTAAAGCGCAGAGCACCTCGAACTGCCGTATCAAAGCTCGACATATCCGTGGAGAAGAAATAAAGAAGAAAGAGTAAACAGAAAGAAAGTCAGACTAGCAGAGTGTCTGAGGGAAAGGCAGAGAGGGAACCCTGGCGGGAGAGGCTGTTCCCGCGATTTGTCGATTAAAAAATATTATTTTCTCCTTTCACCTCTTCAGTGTTGCTCAGCGCTTTCAGCGTATCCAAGGAGGAAGATCAGGAGCAGCACAATAACCCCTGTGCAGCAGAAAAACAAAACCCAGTAGTACCATCTGTCCTTCATGTCCAGCATGCCATATTCGTTGGCATCCACCAACGAAATACACGACAAGTGTTCAAAACAAATCATAGTTTATGAAGGCAAGGGCAAAGTATTCAAAAGAAAGGATAGCTTATGAAGACAAAGACAAGGCAGAGTTCAGGAACAAAACGCTCAGTGTCCCCCACGTGTACCATGTTTGCACACCCTAAAATCCACAATGAGCCACTATAAGAAGGTTGCTAAATAAATACAACTCACCTACAATGTTCGTTGCAAGGTAAACTTCGTACTCCATTGTTCTCTGGACGGTAGAAATTAAAGCGATCTAGCCTACGCAGGATAGCAACGAGTGCGCCAGCGTTTTACTCAAACGGATAATTTCTCAGATACCATTTTCCCACAATCATACGTATAAATTGCTTTTGCAATTCAATGGTTGCGAGGATCCTGGGAATTTCTGAAATCCAGATCGACAATTGCTCCGCTCGGGGCTGCAGACTGAATGCATGCAGTGGCCTCACGGGCTTACCGTGCGGCCAACTTCGTCTGTTGTTACAGAGGAATATGGAGGAATTACCCCATTACTAGCTTACAGAACATTCATGTCTTCCTTCTTCAGCAGACTTGACATCCCAACAGCAGCTGCTTTTAGGGGAGCTCACGGTGGCACAGTAACGAAGTCACTAAATACTGCGGTAATGTGCCACCGTGGACTCCCCTATTTAGAGTCTTGTACTGGATTTCCACTATCCTACAAAATCCTTAAAAAGTACTGACACCAGTAGCATTGAAGTTAATGGTAATTATACAGGTGTTGCAGTACGTGCGGTGGTATTGAAGTCGCAGCTATACGCAGGCTCTAATCAACAGCTGGCGTAGAACCTAGACGCGAATAAATGCAATATTTAGACGTGTTTCGTGTGGTACATTCTGCATAGATGCAGTGTACAAGGTGCTTATTTCCGAATATGCATGCATTCATGCTTATCTGTACGCTGGCCAGTCGAAGCAATACAGCGATGGAGTTCCTGCAGTGGTCTCAACAATGTGGGAGACGATGCTGTCCATGCAAGTAACCGGCCGTGTTTCTAGGCTCAGGATGCCTAGACACAGGAGTTGAGCGGCATAGTTGGTCTGAAGATGATACATTGGCTTCTATAACAAGTGCGTTATGTGCCTATCGATTGACAACTGCTGAACAGTTCTTTGGGGCGTTACAGAGTGCACCGAACGTTTTCAGACGCTCCCCCATGCGGGTATGCCTTGCAACAGGAGTTGTAACAGCGAGGTTTGCTGCAACTGAGAATGGGCCATCTCTTCAACCCACCATTATTTGCTGTTATGTGGAGGCGTGCTCGAGAACTGCAATGCAGCTGCATTTTTCGAAGGCAATGAGGGAAGCCTCCTATCAGCGGTTCCAGCAACTTTTGAATTTTGTATGGTATGGAAGAGAGTAAACGGCGTCCCAGCCGCGGTGGAGCACTGGCTGTGTCATGAATGTTTCCAAAATCCATGCACTCTGTTGCGATGTTCTTGCCATCACTGCGATTCTAAGTGAATTGACCTCGTGTCAATCCGAGGTGCAGCGGAAGATGAGACAGCTGAATATAGAGCTCTCAGGAACATTCTATACCAAGTACTTGACGCCCATCAGGGAACCCACTGAACGCTTCATACGCGCTTTTGGTTCCACACCAAAATCCAACTCCATCGCCTCCTCTCTACAAGATATGCTAATGAAGGACCAAGAGAACGTTTGCACAAAAGGCGAGAAGGGAAGCGTTTACAGCGTCATTAGCCAGCTGATATGTTACACAGTACTCACTTCCCCTGCCTTCACGCAATCATTCACGAACAACCCTTGCTAGTGATACGACGGTTGAAATAATGCTATCGCAGCAAGTCGACAATTCAAGGTGGGTTTCAATAATCCATTCATATTCTACTATACAAAAAACAAAGGCCAAACCGCCAGTTGCTCTCTGGACGCACGGGATCTCCTAACACCTACCTCGTACTACCGCAATCCGTGCACCCTGTAACACGTGAACGGAGTAAATTCAGTTTTTATGGCTTTACTTTAGACTTTTCTTACATATAATAATCAAAACAATCACCAAATGTCCACCTCCCCGTGTGAAACGGTGTGTCTGAGGTTGGCATGCATCTACACTCTCGTCTACGGGATGGCTCTAGATGGCCATGTTCAAGCCTTTCCTACAGTACTAGTGCATGCATCAAAAAGGGCTTTGGAACGCCTACATGTGGAGATGCCGTGCAGCACGCGTCACCGTCGAAAGGCTACAGCTCACGGCAGCTGGCCTCCTCTGCTCACAGCCCCAGGCCGTTGTGCTGTTCTGTACAGGAAATCGGGTGAGTGCAGTAGAGGTAAGTTGCTTGTGAAAACACTATTCTCTTCGAACTACACTGCAACTCTCGGGAAGCCATTACTTCACTTGTAACGGTAACGCTGCAACGAGTGTGCCATTCAAGCTGCTGGAGAAGTCCTCTTTTGGGTCATCATCTGAACCCTAATCTAAGAGAGTGGTTTTACAGGTGCAGAAGAATCTGAAATGTGTATGAGCCGCTGAGGCAGGCCCTCTATTACCAGAGAGGATTCGCATGCAGTGCGTCGCCTGCTAGGCAGCGAACTGCAAGATATAAAAAAAGCCCCGTTGTCCTATTTAGTCTATCGAAATCAATAAAAAAACCAAATACTTTAGATGTTTTTGAAATGAGGCGAAAGGAATTGTGAGACACCCAGACCTTCCAGACTCCGCAACGCCGCCGGTGGGTGGCTGGATGCCGCTCGCTGTTTCTGATCTGCTTGTTGTATCCGTTGCTTCAAGCCGTTGCAGTAGAAGCTTTAGTTGTAATTAGAGGATCTGCTTTGAAATACGACTCAGATAAATCTCTTATTCACCGCACGGGTATGTACTACTTGACCTGCGTATATACTGGATGCGCTGCTGCTGCCTCATGCAATTTTCCTTTTTCTTACGTGGATATGTGTTTTTTTCGTGTGACTCTAAGCTGTTTGATGTTTTCTTGATGTTTTTCTTGAGTATATTTTCTTATAATGTACATTTTGTGGGCTGGAAGATGCAAGGACGCACAAATCGCCCGTCCATTCCCTCCTTGCGCACAGCACTTCGCATTATCGTCCTTTGTTTCTTTGATTATATGTTCACTCTTTCTATTTTCCTCCTTTTATTTGGTCTAAACCCAAAACAAGGAGAAGAAGGTTCAGTTGCCTCACGGGCTAGAAGAGACGGCCGCACCGGCATTGGCTCTCCCAGTATATAGGCAGTTTGCCTTCCAGCTCGTCTTTACTTCTCAGCTGGCATTTGCCAGCTTACGGCGTTGTATGGGTTTTAAAGCAGTTGCGAATAGTGAACAGAAAGGCAGCGGATTGCCGGTACTTTCCGGTTAAATCTCCCTGCAGATCTGCGGGAGAAAGCGAAGGGGCTGGGAAGATACACGTGCAGTGGAGAATCCGTGACCGGTTTAGATTGTTTGCATGTATTTGCTCGTGCGCTTGGTGTGCATCGTATTGATGGATATTGTGTATCTCGTATTTTCTAGGGGTGCACGGTCGTCGTGAACAGCTGGCGCGCATTCTTCTCTGGCGCCCAGAACGTGAGGTGCATGCATCGAGCCTTTTTTTTTTCTGCTTTCTTCAGAAATCACATCGCCTTGAACTCGCCGAAGTCGTCTCTCTCTTCTTTCAAGATGGAGGCTTTTAATTTCACAGGGGCGTCGGCCGTACCCGCCCGGTCTCTGTTGGATTTCACGCCTCTTAGTGCTCCTCAAAAGCGACATGTTTCGAGGATATATGCGGCTCTGACGGTCAATGTGTTGCTTACAGCAGTTGGGGTGTACGGGCAGCTCAAGTGGATTAGCCTCCCTCCCTTCCTCTCCCTAATGCTTTCCATCGGCTGCGTCATGGGTCTCACCTACTCGTCTCAGAAGGCGCATGCAGAGTCGCAAGTGAGCGAGCAAACTGCGTGTGTATTCTTGTGTACAACGAGGGTGTATGTGTAGAGGCAGCTCTGCCTGCCCTGATACACAGAAGCGTGTTCTGTATAGCGTGTAGGGTTTGGGATTGAGTGGTGGTGGAGTGGTGGAAACGGGAGTGGCTTCGGGTTGGTCTGGGTCCAGCTCTCCTTAATGCATTGTGTGTTTTGATGCAGATGCTGACCAAGGAACGCGCTGTCTACTTTGGGGGCTTTGGGGTCTTGAACGGGATGCTGGCAGCAAACTATTTGCATGCAGTTCACTTCTATGTTGGGCCGCAAGTCATTCCCGCCGCCTTCTTTGCCTCTGTCGCCATCTTCTTTTGCTTTTCCGCAGCAGCGCTCGTTGCCAAGCAAAGGCAGGCCCTTCACACCACTTCACTTCTGTTTGGGTTGAGGTTTTAGGATCTTGCATTGGGGGCTGGGTGGCCGAGGACAGCGGACTTTGTTTTGGGGTCTAGTGGGGGCTTCCAAGTTTTTGTGCTTTCTTTGGTGTGCTTGTCTTGGGGGTTGAGGGTTTAGGGTTCCTGCTTGGCTTATAGGGTATGTGGGTTGAGAACAGGGCTAATGTTATTGTTTGGGGTTTGCAAATGGGGTGTTCAGGTCATACCTGTATTTGGGATCTATTCTCGGAGCAGCGCTAACCTATCTTTCTCTTGCTTCTCTTGTCAACATCTTCTTGAGGGCTCAGCTTGTTAACAATGTGATTCTTTGGGGCGGCCTTTTCATGTACCTTGGGTGCGTTAAACCCTAAACCCTAACTTGACAAGCACACCCTAAATACCCAGCGCGGATATCCACCCTTCCAGGCAACCCTAACCCCCCTTCTCCCTCCTCTATAGTTCTAGACCGTAAACTCTGAACTCATCGGGGTGGTCTGTGGCTTTCTGTTGACGGAACATAGGTGGTTATTTGGGGCTTGGTGTTTGCTTTCAGGTTTGTGGTGTACGACACGCAGCTGGCAGTGGCCCAGTTCGACATGGGAAACAGGGACTATCTGCTGCATGCACTTCAGTTTTATGTAAATTTCCTGTCTTTGTTTTTACGTCTGGTGGCTATTCTCTCTGAGCGGCAAGAAGAAAACAACCGCAGGAAGAGAGAAAGACGGGAATAGATAAGCATCAACACCACGAGCAACAGTGGCTGCTGTTAACGCTGCTCCTGCTAGTAGTATTGTTGCAGGAGTACGGATATTATCAATAGGAACAGAAGGAAACGATGAACAGCGAAACCGGCCCTTGACGCGGGCTGAGACTCCTGGAGGCAGTGTGCCGCCAGCGCACCCCGCCGCCTAAACCCGAAGCCCTCCTGTGATCCTGGGGAGGATGCAGACCCGCAGAGGGCTGGTGAAAGTGCAGAGGTAGTTCATCTGTGTGTTGCGCTTAGCAGACGCTCTGATGAGGGTTGCTTCTGAGGTGTACCAAAAAGTTCACTGAAGTTGGCAACATCTTTTCAGGTGTACGTACACCTAAAGGGTTCGAATTTTTTTCGGAGTGCTGTAATAGAAACCCAACGTGTTTACTTTTTTGAGGTGACTGACTGGGGATGTTTTGGTTTTGCTGTGTTCCCACCAAAACCCGAAGATGATAGTTTACAGAATGGTTAGGGGTGTATCGTGTGATCATTCTGCCGCTAAACTCAACAACAAGGGGTGTGGAGAGTGCTCACCCCGCTGCGCTCCATGAACGGTGCTCTGAGGGGCCCATTGTCCACACCTCAAGCAACGGTGCAGACCTTGGACGGAACTCTACACTTTGTCTTTGTGCATGTTGCAGCCCTGGCTCGTTACCATCCTCTTGTTTCTGTCTGCACTGTTTATTTGTTACTTGTGTCTGAATGTGAATGTCGCTCTTTCCACTGCTGCTGCATGGCTTAGGGTATTATCATTAAAGCCAGAAGTAGATATGATGACTCCGCGCCAAATCCTTCAGGCTACTTCGTTTCCATTTCGTCTGTGGTTCTCATTCTGCATGATTATATGGGTGTCTCATATTTGTACATTATTTGCGGTTGTTCGTGCCATGCAAGGAAGACAGTCAGGATGAAAGAACAAATAGTTCAAATGTCAGAATTAAGGGTTTAGGGATTCCGTCTGCGACGGAAACAATGCGCCAAGGCCAGCGCTACTACTTCTGCTGCTGCTTGTGTTGTTGCTGCTCTTGCTGCATTCTGTTGCCGCTGCTCCAGCAGCAGCAGCAGCAGCAGCAGCGGCATCTGCTCCAACTATGAGTGCCTGAAATACTTAAGTGCCAGCCACTGCCAATATATCCAAATAACCAGACTAACCATGGAGCAGGCGGGGAGACAGCAGAAGTACACTTCCCGCCCAACGCGTGCGCTGAAGAGGCCCACAAGCGGCAGCAGCTGCTGCAGCAGCAACACTACAACGGCGAAAGCAAATACTAACAAAGACAGAAACAACACAAATAAACCTGCTGCAACCAGCATGCCAGGGTCCTTACTGAACCCCTGCATACGGCGAAGCGCTAACCCTCCAGCAGCTAAACGCGCCGCGGCAGGAAGAAGCTCCGGGCCCTCTGCTTCTGTGATATCAAATTCACTACTACTGCTGCTGCTGTATTGCAGCATCTGCGGTTTGGAGCAGCAACAGCAGCAGCAGCAAGAGGTGAGCTCCTGCTGGCCGCGGGAAAATGCAGCAGACGCCTCTTTAGCATCTCCAGCTGCCATTTCTGCGTTTGCTGCCGTTACCATTGCTATTGCTGCTCCTTGAGATTCTGCTGCTATGCAAAATTTTAAAGTTGCTGCAGCTGCAGCAACAATCAATCTAAGGGCGCATCAGCAAACGACTAGAGGGCCCCCAACCTCCCGGGGACCTCCTCCTGCTTTTGCGTCTGCTCTTTCTTCTTCCTTCCGACGCTGCTGCTGGTTGTCCTATACAGCTGCTGTATGCCGGTGCTGGCGTTGCTCTGCTCTCCCTACCGCTGCTGTTTCTTCTTCTGTACGCCCTATTCAGGCGATACCTTCTGTTAATGACTATGTAGATGCCGTTGTAGTTTTCGCTATTGCTGTTGCTGCTGCTGCTGTTCCTGCTGCTGTTCCTGCTGCTGGTCCTGCTGGAGCGGGAGGTGACGGGGAGAGTGCGAGAGAGTCTGCAGGGACCAGTGGACTCAAACAATGAAACAAAATGCACAGATGCACAGACAAATAAATAAATAAATTGCAAAAGACCACTGGAAACCGATGCGCCCCAACTCGGATGAGATACCCAACCCGAACGCAGCCGCGACGATCCCTCTTAATGTTTTGGGTATAGGGTTTAGCGTTCGGCGCTCCACGCAGGAGTTGCATTCCACCCCTTTGACAAACTTCAGTCTCCCGTCTGCAGCAGTAGCAGGAAGAGCAGCTGTTAGTGCTGCTGCTGCTGCTGCTGCTGCATGCAGGACGCAGCAAGCCCCCAGAGGCCCCGCGACCGCTGCTGCTGCTCACGGATGCCTAAAATCCAACAACCATACACCTTAAGCCCTACTTACTAATTTTTAAGCCCATGTCTGTATGTCTGTAGTTTGGAGGCAATGGCAAGACAAACACTTTAAGTCCCAGACCCAAATTCTACACGAACTACTCCCAGCCAAACACTGCATATATCCTTCTCATCTTACTCGAGGCCTGTAGCCTGATATCACAATAATCAACAACTCCAAGTGCAGCAGAAGTAGGAGCAGAACCAGCAGAAACTTTAGCCGTGCGGCAAGTTCAGTATGCTGAAACCGGGGCAAGTGTAGCAACTGCACAGCCGCAGCAGTAGCAGCCGTAGCAGCATCAGCAGCATCAGGCGTATTTGCAGCAGCAGCACGGACACCCCGAGAGGCAGCATCTCAAACCCCAACAGCAAACGTTAGCATCAGCAGCAACAACACGGCAACATGCTGAAAGGAATCACTGTCGAGCTGCCGCCCGATGCTTCAGCTCTCCAGCGTCGCAGTCGAAAGAAGTCCCGAAAGAAGAAATCAAAAAAGGAAAAGAGCAAGAAAAAACACAAGCACAGCAGCAGCAGCAGTAGTAGTAGTAGTAGCAGTGATGAAGCAGTCATTGTGTCGCCCCCCAAAGCCGCAACAGTTCATCAGCCTGCGGCTTCAGCAGCAACAGCGGCAGCAATAGCAGCAGCTAACAGGGAAGCCGATCTTGAAGTACTTCAGAACCTTCTATCTAATCCCTTCGCCTCTTCGACATCTCCATCAGCAGCAGCAGCTTCGCCGGCAGTAGCAACAACAGCAGCACCGAAAGCAGCGGCAACACCAGGAACAGCCTTGCAGCAGGGCCGTGAGGCCCTGAAGGCGTTTATATCGGGGGAGTCCCCAAGGGGAGCCTCTGGGCCTGCTCATGCTTCAGGTGCAGCAGCAGCTGAGGAACCCGAAAGTTTGGCAGCACAGAGAGAATTAAACCCTTATTACAGAGGAGGAGGATCCGGGTTACCGCCTGAAGTGAGTATTTAGGGTTTAGGACGATAGATTATCGACGGTTTGTTTTGAGGGCATTATCTTCACGGTTGCCGCCTAGGGTATAAGGTTTAGGGTCTAACGTGTTGCTGTAGGAGTGTATGTTGCGCTGTCTGCAGGGCTCTCCAGCAGCACCGGAGCCTGTTGCTGCTTCTGCTGCATTGTCTCCTGGAGCACAGCTATGGCAGCGGCGGCAGCTAAAGCGGCTGCAGCAGCAAGCAGCAGAGGAAGGGATCCCTTTAGCTGCTGCTCTTCGGAGACACTTTGGATCCTTGACCGACGAGGCTCTTGAGGGTTTTCAGAAGGTATTGGCGCAGGAAGAGGCCCCTCGGTGGACCCAAGGCCGGGGCCGTGGGCCCCCTCGGGGGCCTCCCGCATTCCCAAGGGAGCAGAGAGAACGTCCTTCCGAGGCCACTGTTGATCGCTTTCGGAATCGTGTTAGTGATCGTGCCGAGGCGACTGGGGAACGACGAGGGGATCGTGAGTTGCTGCGGGAACGGCTGCGGGAACGCCAAGCAGCACGTGGGGATCCCTTTGCAGAGCAACAACACCAGGGGAGCCGGGTTGCTGCAGAGCGATTTGCGGGCTTGGAAGATCGTGTAAAGGATCCTGTAGAGGATCGTGTCCAAGATCGTGCCAACGATCGTGTCCAGGATCGTGTCAGCGACCGTTTCCAATATCGTGACAGCGATCGTGCCCAAGACCGTGACAGCGATCGTGCCCAAGATCGTTTTGAGGATCGTGTTGAAGATCGTGTTCGGGATCGGCGGTCCGGAGGATCGTTTGGGGGAAGGTGGCAACAGCCGAAGTCGCGAACAGTCTCTGAGTCCTCTCTTACCAAGCTGGAAAGAAAGTTGCTCCTCCTTAGCCAGCAGAAAGCACAAGAAAGCAGCAGCAACAGCAGCAGCACTGCCGATAGCAGCAGCAGCAGCAGCAAGAACTGCAACGACCGAGAGCCTTCAGATGCAAATGTACCAGAGAGCACCACTAACCGCAACGACAACAGCACCAGTAGCAGCAGCAGTAATCAGAGCACCATCACCAGCAGCAGCAGTGATGATTTGAATGCCTTGTCCGCAAAGGCACTGAAGGCTCGGCTTAGAGGAGACATCGAAACTGCCAAACAACTAGAGGCCCTCATGGCGCTGAAAAGTTTAGAAGGAAAGGGAATGAAGACTAATACTGCTGAAGCTCCGGAAGTTGTTGCTGCTACTGCTGCAGTTACAGCAGCAGCAGCATACAGGCCGCAGAGGCAGACAAAGGACAGCGAGACAGCAGGAAATGCCCCCAGAGGCGTAAAGAGAAAGACCCAGCAAGCAGAACAATCCACAGAGTCAGCTTGTTGCTGCTATTGCTGCTGCTGTTCTCTTTGTTGCTTCTGCTTCTCTGCTGCTGTTCTCGTCGCAACTTTGTTGCTGCATTTTTGCCTGTTACTGTTACTGTTGCTCGTGGGCCTGTTCTCGGTGTTGCTGTTGCTGTTCTCATTGTTGCTGCTGTACCTGTGCCTGCTGCTGTGGCTACTGGCCTTCTCCTCTGTATTGTTGCTGTTCCTCGTGTCTTCGTTGCCGCTGCTGTTTCTCGTGGTTGTAATGGTTCCCCTGCACGGGCCGCCATTGCTGCTGCCAAGCCAGTTGTCTGCTGTTATTGCTGTGTTGCTTCTGCCACGCCAGTTGCTGTTTCAGCAACTGCTGGCGTATTTGCGTGGTGCTCCTGCAACGGCTGCCGCTGCTTCTGCTTTTGTTGTTGTTGCAGTGGGGTTGGGGGAGACAGTTCGCGGAGCTTGTTGGAAATGGCTCGCGAGGAGAAAGCGTTGTCCGGCGCAGCCAACGAAAAGCAGATGAACAAACTGTTAATGACAGGTTAGCTTGTGTCTTCTTTTTCCCTGTGTGTCTCTCTTGGTTTCCCTCTATCTGTTTGTCTCTTTGTATTTACCCCCTGTTGTACTCTCGGTTTACCTCCGCTTCCCTCTCGCCTTTTCTCCAATCTCTATTTGTCTCCGCTTGTTCCTTGACACTGCTCCGTGTGTCTGCAGATCCTGGGGCAATTGAATCCATGAAGCGGAAAATGCGGCAGCAGAAGCAGAATGAAAGAAGCAATAGACTTAACCAGGCAGAGTAAACCCTAAACCCCTGATGCTGTCCCTTCTGGATAGACTGACACTTTAGATAAAGCACAGAAGCCTGTTGGGGCGAAGGAAGGGCAGAGCAGCACACCCTTAAGAAAAGTGAGACAGGGAAGCAAGCTTTCGTTGTTGTGCTGCCGCCTGCAGGACCCGCTGTCTGTGGTGCCTAGACAGCTCAGGATTTGACAGGCTCCGAGGAGAAAGTCTTCTTTCACTGTCTCCTTTCGCGTTCCTGTGCGCTCCGCCGATGAACAGAACCATCCACAAAGATCATCTTCTCATCATTCCTGTGGTAGGCGGTCTAATGATTATCTATATAGTTTTGCGAGTCTGTCTCTGGTGTGTGTCCTTTGTAACTGTGTCTCCTTGTGGATGATTTGTCTCTCATTCCCTTGCATTTGGACACCTTCCTCGTTTTTATTTTTCTGTCCTTCCCCGCTGCTCGGTTTGTGGTCTCTGCCTTTTGCCAGTGGCGGTTCCTCTGCCTTATTATTTGTGGGTTTCACAAAAGTATGCACCCACCAAATACTTAGCTAGCTCTTGTCTGTGCAGAGTTGCGCATGTTGGGATTGTGCGATTGTGGGGTCTGGTGACAGCCCCACTGTTCTGCAGTGACGGGACTTGAGGAGGAGGCATTTGAGTGCATGAGGAACTACATGAAGACGCTTGTTGCCTTCTTTGCTTCAAGAGGAGAGGCTCCACTCTTTCTGGAGACAGTTCCCAAACAGAACACAGCTGAGAAACAGCTGATTGGCCTCGGATTCCACACTGAAGTCGATGTGCTGCCACTGCCTGCAGACAGACTCCAAGAAGCTCGAGTCCGTAACCTTAGGGGGGGATTGAGGGCTGAGGTTTAGGGTTTAGAGTCGAATACCTGCAGCTATCGAAACTATGCTTAGCGATGCTTACGGGACCGGACAAAGGGTTTCTGCGTTTTTGAGGTGTATGGTTGGAGTGTTTGGGGGTTGTTTTTTCATGCATGCAGCTATACTTCAAAAAAGCTTTTTCGGAGGCTGAAGGGTTTTGGCAGAGCCATAAAACGTACATTGAAGCGAAGGGCAGGGGAGGAGTGCGGGGGACGATCCCCAAGGGCTTTCCGTACATTTATGTGGACTTCTCCTTGGGTACGCGCTTTTCCGGGACCTGGGGTTTAGGGCTTAGTGGTTGACAGTGGCTTTTACTTGAAGTATTTGGCGGGAATTTGCGCGAGAATGGTGGACCTCGAAGAGTTGCTATTGGGCTGGGACTTAGGGTCTATGGTTTAATGTTTGACGTTCGTGCGCAGAGGACGGGCTGGCGCACGTAATAGAAGACGGCGAGGAGTTCAGCAGGGCGTTTGGCCGGGAGGTGTTTTTGGGTATGTTGGAAAAGGAAAAGACAGAAAGACCTTTTAGAGATATGAGGTACGCGAAGCCTTCACTCCATCACAATTATAATAGTTCGCCCGTCCTCACCTCGAAACCCTCCAACACAAGCCTCGAACTTCCTCATGTAGCCGCCTCATTGGGTTACGGGCACCACATGCTCATTAGGGTTTTGGGGTATGCCGTGTGCAGCAATTGCCTATTGGTTTAAGCGTTTGGGGCTTAGTGTTCGGAGTGGTTTTTTTTGTAGGCTTTACAAAGAAAATGTTCAGCGGCTAAGGCGCGAGTATGCCCCTTTCGACTGGGTGCAGGTGGAGCAATGAGAAGATGCGTGACTGCAGCACAGGAGAGCCGTGCTTTCACAGGGGCCCCCTCGACACTTCAGGGGTCTCTGGCGATGTGGTAGCTGCCAAGGGTTTTGCAAGCACCGTGAATTTCCTCCATTGGTTTCTGCATATATCTCGAGGTGTGATGACCACCCCGAGATGTCTGCTTTCTCTTCTCTGGGAGTAGTTATTGCCTCACTTTTATTGTGCTTTGCTGTCTCCTTGGCGATTCGTTTGTCTCTCTTGCCCCAACGGGTTTAGATGCCTCACCAGGTTACACGGCGCAAACGCGCACAGCCCAAGGCAATGGTTGTATGCATCTACTTAAATGGCTATACGTTTGTATCTATATCCTCGCGTAGCTACGAGCACTTCTTTATTCATGCACGCATATTCTGTGTCTGCATGCATGTGTATTAGTGCATATCATGTATATGTGTTGCTGACAGCCATAGATATATATATATATATATATATATA
>NW_013566696.1:0-18550 GCF_000499605.1 Eimeria maxima | reverse complement strand
TATATATATATATATATTATGATGCAAGCCTACGGGATGCGACTGCATGAGTCTACTGATATCATGAATGTGTGTTATGCCCACTAGTACAGCGACTTTTGCATATGCTCATGTATGCCAGTGCATGTGTATCTGCATGTGATTGACAAAAGTATAACCCATCAACGCCATGCCGGGCAACTGTGCACCCGGTAGACCTCGCTTGCAAGAGCTCAACAAGACAGTCAGTTGCCGTTCTTAAGTGTTATAGTTGGGCTTAAGAGTTCGCGCTTAGGACGAGAGAAGAGGCCAGAATCTAAGTCAATCCCATTTGGCTAGTGTATTTTTCCATGTTGAGTCAGCCTTGCATCGCCTATCCTGTAAAGGGGTTTCGATTGGCTGGGCCAGTTTACAGGCCAAATTTTTTCGGAAGCAGCGAACCAATGATAGCTAAAATGAACATCAGTTACATTAAACCTTATTTCTTTTTTTTTGAGGTGTTTGTCTCCAAATTGCCTTTTCTTCATTCCCGGGGCCCGTCGTCACCCGAGGTGGACGACGGACATGATCACTGGCAGCTGGAGTACTCATTTGGCTATATCCTTTTTAGTTATGGTAGGTACCAGAAGTTTTTAAATCTGTGTTCGAGGGGTTTAATTCGGCGTTGAGCCCAGGAGTTAGAGAGAATTTGTAGGCGTCATCTGTCGATGCTCTGTCCTGAAGGAAACGGGGACTCCCCCAGGAACGCAATGCCCCCTGGGACTCTGCAGGATGCTGAAGACTCAAAAATTTTTACAGCTTTACTCCAAGGCTCCCCGGGAGAAACACTAAGGGGCCCGCGGAAGAGACCAAAGTCCGGCCTGGAGGGCCCCACCAACAGCAGTAGCCGCCTTGCACAAAAAGTACCTACCCACCTTCCGGCATCAAGTGCAGCTTCAGAAGTGACATGTGGGACGGCAGCCGAAGAAACAGCATCAGAAGCAGCGGCACCTGATGCAACATCGGCAACAGCCTGCGGAGCAGAAGCCGCAGTGCCACAGGACGAGGCCTTGAGCCGCAATCGAATCAGTAGCGGCCGCCATGGAGAGCGGATCGATTGCCCTATGGACAACAGTCATTCGATTTATGCTCTTCGTCTGCAGGCCCACCTAAAGAAGTGCACAAAAGCAAGAGACATCGCTTTCTCGCACTGTCTCCCTTTCATGCGACCCGGCGTTAATTTGCCGCCGCAGCAGCATTGTTATCTGGAACAGAAGCAGCAGCAGGAGCATGGCCATCCACAGCGGCAGCAGCCGCATGAGGACTACGTAGAAGGTCAGGAAACGGCAGCAGCCCTCACGTCCGAATTAGAGGCCAAGATATCGGACGTATACAGATACGCCCTGAAATATTTGAGCAGCATCCCTCCAATGGAGGCAACAGGAGCAGTCATGGAAGCAGAAATGATGGCGGCAGCATCTCCTTGTGACTCAATAGCACCCTTAGAAACTGCGGTAGCTCCTTGGAACTCCAGGAAATCCCTGCCTGCCACAGTGTTCATATCGAACTGCTGCAACGGCGTTGTTGATACAGACAGTGGCAACGAAGAAGAAGCGTTGCTGCTTCTGCGAGCAGCAGCAGATGCATGTAAAGTACCGTTGGGCACGGCGTCGGCAGCAGCAGGGGGGCTGGCCCTAGCATCGTTGGAAGACGCCTTGGAGAATGCTCTGCTGTTGCCGGAGCAACGCCGGTCGGATGCGCTGCTGGAAGTGCTGCAGCAGTTGCAGCAACGGTTGAATAAGCATCAAAAGCAGCTGCTGCAGCTGTTGGCTCTGTGTCTTCTGCACAGCCACCTGGATCGTTCACTCCTTGACGAGACACTGATCGTAGAATTGGGGGCAGGTGAGCCGTCCTTCTGTTATTCATCAGACTTTTCCTGTCTTTGGTTGAACACACAAACGAGTTTGGGGGCCCTTCATGAAGCATTTTACTGAGTTGTAATTCAGTTTCGATAAGTCTCGCAGTTTTTGTGTTCGTTTCACTCATTTTCATGCAAACATGCAATATGCGGCGGCCCTGGTAACTTCTTGCTCACGGTGTACTGGCATTTGCGTATGGAATTTTAACACTCCATGTTCTCCCCATCAGCATCTCACATCTTTTCTAGTCATTGCACGACATGTGATGCGATCATATACTGGAGGGGCGTTCAGAGAAGTGCATTAGACATGGTTTTTTGCTCTTTTTGTTTAGCTACCCGTTTTTGTGATCACACAGTCGACGTTTTTGCTGACACGTGAAATAGGGAACATCACAACAGAGATACACTTCCAGCTGAACGTGAAGGATGTCTTGTTACTGCGAGAGGTTCCCTGTCAGTGGGTCTTTTAGTTGCATTCTTTGCAAGCAGGTAATCTACCCTGTGTGTATGCCATTTGAAGAATCGCTGGGCTGCTGCTGATTGCCTTCAGGCAAAGCCGACCTGACGCGTTGGCTCTGCTGCTGGTCAGCCGCTGCTGTCGACGCAGCTGCACCACGCAACGTAGCAGCAGCATCAGCAGGACCTGCACCTGGGCCAGACCCTGGGACATCTGAAATCGCGTCTCCTGGACCCGTTCAACGGCACCGAGGCGTTCGTTGCATTGTCGTCGACCGTGAGGCACGGCGGTACTGCAAGGAGGCCAAGGATAAGACGTTTCGCAATCCTAATGCCCCCCGATCGCTGCATCCTGCTGCTCTTGCTGCCGCTCAGCGACGTAACGCTGCTGCATCGGATGCGTCTACAATCATGCAGAAGAACAGGAGCATGGAAAATCCCCTGCTGGAAGAAGACAAGACCCCAGGGCGAGTTACCCTTACACTCTGTGGCACAGCTCTAGAGCGCACTGTTAGCGCTGCTGCTGCAGCTGTTGCTGCTGGAGAAAGAGCTCAAGACGCTCCTGTTTGGGGCAGCCCTGCGACCTGTGGGATTGCTGTGAGCCGTAACGGCCCCGGAGGCAGCAGCATCCATGCGGCTCTGCCGGTGCCTCCGGTTCGTCTGCGAATGGACATTGCGGACTTTTCTCTGGTGGCGCTCGTTAATTATATAACTTGCAAAGGCCCTTTACGCATGTGAGCCTCATGCTCAAATTCTGCTTCCTCAGGGCTACCCTTAAAGCTTAGGCAAGAGTTCCTTAGACCAGTTTCCCTGTAAGGCTTATGATTTGGGTCTTGCTTTGCTAGAACAAGTGGCGCATGAGGGCAAAAGAGAATTGGTGGTTTATAGTTTACACTCTAGTATTCTGTGTACGTGTATTGGCAGACCGCATATCCCTGGGTTCTTCAAGAAGCTGTTTGAGTACGGCTGCCGCTTCGCGGCCCCAGAAGCTGGGCTAGAGAAGGGCAACAACGAAGCTCACGGCTTCAGGGACAGAGCGGAAGGGCAGGTAAGACGTTCATCAGCAAAGGAGCGAGAGACAAGTAACATAAAGCAGGAGGAGCCAATCTGTGCAGCCACGCGAGGACCCAAGCCAAGGATGCTGCTTAGCATTGAGGACGGCAGTGCCGAGGACTTCTTTGCAATTGCCCAGACTCTGGGGGAGGGCGGGGGCCCAAGCATGAAGAAGTGGGTCTTCCTGCTGCTGGTGCGGCTGCTGTCGGTGGCATGGCTTGGTTAACTATGGAAAGCGGCGGAACGCCTGCAAGGCTTTGGCGTCGAATCTGGAGCTGCGATCCTGAAGTGTCCGCATAGCTCGTGCCCTGATGCAGTTGCTGTCTCTAAGCCTAGACTTGTTTTTAGATGCGCAACCTCTTTACGGAGCGCCGTAAGCGCATTTACACACTTCCGCGAGTGCTTTCGCTGGTACTGCGAGGGAGGAATTACGGCTGCTGGCGTTTTGGCCTCTCGCTAACAGCTTCTGGTGTGTGATAGCACCACTGTTAGGGAACTGCAGGTTGGGGTATGAGGATGGATTAGCCTGGTATTCCTTGTGTTCTTTCCCATGCTGTATCTGCTTCGTTCTCCTCTGCAGAATCGACGAACTCTTGGAGGAGCACTTCAGGGATAAACGCACATCAAGTGTACTCGGCGTTGCTAAACATTTGTGTGGTGGCGGATCAGACGTCGCCCTGCGGTGGGCCTCACGTCTTCAGGATTTAGGCGTCTTAGTCTCTGGTTCAGGATTGATGTATCGCAGCTGATGCAGAGGCTCCGCGACTTGCATTGCTGTGAAGCTTCAAAGCGACTTGCATAAGCCTTCAGTTCAGTTGGATATGCCTAGGATTTGCGGTTTTCCTGCTTTGCGAAATTTTGGGTGCCGGCGCAGATGCTTTGCATCGGCGAGAGACACCACGGACTCAAGACTCAAGTTTTGCATTTGCATTGCAACGTGCTGCCACCACCGGTACGCTGTTTTGTGCAGTATGTGTCAGCCAATCAGTAAGGGAAATTGGCATCCGTATATTAGCAGCTGCTAAAGTAACAGGAGAATTAATGTGCAAACAACTGCATTCATTTGGACAGGGCCTCTCCTATGCAGTGCGCGCAACAGTGTTCTCTAAAGGTGCAGATTATTCAGAATGGTTATGGCTGTCCCACCCCGTACTGGTTCTATGTCTTGCTCTGGCTCTAGAGCTGCTACTTTCAGTACCTTCTCTTTGGAGCTTTGCACAGGTGCACGACTGAGTCATTTGTTGGGACGCAATTTCTTATCAACCAAGGTTTCACTCTGACGGAAATATCTATCCTCTTTTCACTCTGCGGGTTCGTTCTCCTGTGTTTCTCCCGCTTTGCGCATCGTGCGAATGTTGTTACCGCACAACAGCAGGAAATAGTGGTGTGATACGGACAGACGGCTGCATGGGTACACACTATGTTTTCCGTGCAGGTGGGCTACTGGGGCAACCGGCAAAAAGCGCGAAATCGGGAATATGGTGAAGAGAATTTTGGATATATCCAGGTAATTTCTGTTCTTCATCTGTAGAGCCGCTTGCATTGTGCATCTTTGGCATGTTTTCATTGAATGAAGTGGGGTCGTCAACATGGTGGGACGTCTGACTCAGGTTTGTGGCAGAGCAAGCGCAAGTGTAAACCCGAACTTGAGGCTGGTTTGTCCCTGTTTGTTTTGCCTCCGCATTTCGTTTGTTCGCTGCAGGGTCTGGTGGTTGCGGGAGAAAGGATTCACGACCGCTACCCTCCAACAATTCGTCGATTCCGAAGAAACGCCGGAGTGTTTTGCCATCGTTGCTCACTCCCACTCAGGCAATCTTCGCAAGTGAACACCATTTCTCTAATCCGAGGCACTTAGGTGCTTTAGATATGACTCGTCTCCGTTTCGACAACGCTCGAGCACTCTGGTGGACGTGCAGTGAGTGCATGGTGTCACCAAGGAAGTGGCGTTTCTGCAGCCTAAAAGCTCGATTTCGAATAAAGGTCAACAGAGCAGGTTACTTTTGTAAGACATAAATGTGAACGCATACGGCCCTCTGCATTTTTGAGTGTCATATAATCCCTCGCCTTTGGTGAACCCCCTTCAAATTTCAAGGGCTTGCCTTATGGGGCAACCCTGGTACAGACGGCAGACACGCAGCAAGCCTGGAATTGCAGCTCAATCGATATCCCTTGATTCTTCACTGTCGAGCTCGCTCTCGAATTGATCAGCCTCATTGGCGAATTTGATCTTCCTGTCCAATCGAACGCGTAAATCGCCGTACTCGTAGTTTAGCATGGCTTCTACTTCCTAATTTCACAGAAAGACCCAAACGGAGAATTCTGCCTCCAACTATGCTCATACGTCCTTGGCAGGAGTGCATGATGAGTAAAGTGGGCTTCACAGCTCCCTGGCGCGATTGCTAACTCATGGCACAGTGTTTGATGTTTGTTTGTTTTGTATTATTTTGGCCTCCGAAACCGCCTAAGCATGTATGTAATGTAGATAGCATTTACCGAAAGTCTCGTCCCCTTCGCCTCAAAGATGACCTGAGAAGTGCGGATTACTGCCGCCATATCGGTGAAACAGTCGCACATCCTTTGTTGTACTTTTTGCTGGAGTTTTTCCATGCTGATGAACTCCTTTTGACGCGCTGCGGAGTCGCGGTTCCGGTATAACTTGAAGGGTCCAATGCAAATAGCAGGGAAAGATCCAGGTTGACAGAAGCTGCTGCTGTTGTTTTGACCTTCTGCGCCTCCCGGAAGAACTCTTCCCCTTGCGGAAGCTATTTTGTATCTCCCTGGAGAAAGAAGTTGTCGTTGTTGCTCTTCAAAGGCTTCTGTGAGCCTCGCAGCTTCTGCTTTGAGTGCCAGCTGCCGGCCACGGCCGTCCTGCTCGGAGACTGTCGGCAAGCTAAGTGCGACAAGATCGGCAGCAGCTTCTACAGTGGCTTGAGCCTTCTGATGCATTTCCGCGGTGTCTTCGAAACGTAGTGCGTCACGAAATGAATATGGCTCGGGTCCTATCTCTTCAAAGTCTACAAGACATGCAGAGCCAGATGACGCTGCCCAGTATACGGAGGTGAGATGCTGCGTAAATATATTTTTATTCAAAGTTTACCCTTGGTTTTCTGCACGAGGCACATAAGCTCAGTGGTACGCAAAGTGTACAGCGAACACGGTAGAAGCCGCACTATTCGATGGCTCAAAGGACTCGCGCTTCAACATATTTGTAGCCTTTCTTCCCGAAGTCCCAAGTTTCGCAGCGCGGTCAAGCTCTGCAAGTGATGCGTATATTTCGCATTCGTCTGCTAGAAGCAGCTACCCAGAACCGTGTATCTCAAGAGCTACTTATCATCGAAGGTTCCTGGGAGGGTAGGGTTGGTTATTCAAGACAGGAATGCGTTTTACAGCCCCTGATCACGCAAAATATTTCACCTGTGGGCGTGATGAAAATATGAGCAACTCCTCTTCGTAGCTCTCTTCTTCGTTTGATCTTTTCTCTCATCTTTAAGTGCTGGATCCAGAGCAGCAACGCTTGCTGCCTGCGATGTGCCGTATGCACAGCCTCTGCATTGAACCACCATTTCACTAGCTCCTCGCCAATTTCCTGAATTTGAAAGCATTTCAATTAGTCGTGAAGGTCATGGGATGGCCTCATTCAGAAGGGTTACAGCGCCTGTCTCCTGACCAGTGAAACCCCAGCAGGCCTTCGCTCAGCATAACTTCTGCTTCATTACCACAGCAATCGAATTAGGGAAATTATACGAGCACAGTGCACGTGAGGGAATGCAAGGTCCTGCATCAATAGCAAATTCAACCGTCCTAAGTCTGTGTTCGTGAATTCAAGAGAATGGGACCACTGCCACCGGCTAAGCAGAATTCCCACGAAAAGCTGGTTGCCCTGAGACAGCCGCATTCCACAGGACTTTCTCTTTCGTTCAAGCTGAATTCCTGTGCTTCAGCTGACCTTCCGTTTCTTGAGTTCGGCAGAAGCCGCCTTGGCGACTTCAGCCAGGAAATCGCCTGTAACCATGTCAGCTGAAGAAAAAAACAAACTCTCCTGCAGCCACAACACAAAAGTCCTACACACTCCAAGATGCATATTCCCGGCATACTGACCTAGTATGGCAGATGTTCCCGTCGCAATGAACAACCGTCCACCTAGACAGGAAAACGAAATAAGTTTGCACGATTAGTATCTGAAATGCCGGGTTATAGTACCAAACGATACCTCATCCAGCTGGTTTACTATCTTGTCAAACGAATCTTCATCCAGCAGGGTCGTGCCAATGTGTGCCACCCACAAATGACGCCAGAGCTGAGTTTCATGTTCCTTCCTGTAAACACAATGCGCTCACCATCGGCGCAGATGCCTCAAGCACACTAAGGAACCTTCTTCCCCAGAATCCAAGCTGCAAGCAGTTCGAGAAAAGCGAACACTTTGCCCTGGGTGGAGAATTCAAGGTATCAATCCAGTCCTCATTTAGTTCGTTTACATTGACTCACACAATCAGCTGGTTCTTTATTGCTTGCTGCGCTTGCAAGTGCCTTCTTGCTTCGCGCTGCTCCAATTCAAGCAACTGCTGCTGTTGGTGTTTCAGCAGCTGTTGCCTTCGGTTGTGCAGCGTGAGCAGCTGCTGTTCCTGTTTTGCCTCCTCCACAGCCTGCTCAACACTCTTAGCAACCAGAAGCTTTACAATTGGCTCAAGCATCCCTTCAAACCTCTCCAGATTGTCATCAACAGCTGCGGTCACAAGCACACACAGGTGTTCCCTAGGAATTCAAGCGAAAGTATCCATCCGTTAGCGTTTACGTAGCAAAACAGGTGCTGCAGCATTCGTAAGCTCGACTACGGTGACAGCTCGTAGGCGCGTCGCGCAGTGCTGAGAGCAGGCGCTTGATCAGTCAGACAGCAGTGGTGTGTGGGAGCTAGCCGTGCCTCCTGACGTTGCGTAGAGGCATGGAGGCCCCCCTGTAGAGGAATGAAAAGGAGTGAGCCTTCTTCTGATCTCTGGTTCAAATCCCCCATAGCCATGCTTGTCAAGTGCGCTGTGTGTTGCTCTTTCCCCTAAAGGAACGCATATGCCGTATCGTAGCTCCACAAGGTGTACGCTAAGTGTATTGCGGGAAATGAAACAGGGTCTTCGACCTCTACAGGCGACCAACGTACTGCTATTGCTCAAGCTCTGGAACTAAAACTGTACTGGGCTGTTCCAGGCCGTGCACAGTGACCCAGAGAGCAAGGTTTTCCGTACGGGGGATTCAGTTGCGTCTGGCATTTCTGTGGGGGTTTTCCTCTGCGTTCGTCGCTCCCATCCCCCTTTGGCTTCTGGGACGTTCCAGGAAGAGTTGCTCAAGCCAATGCAAGTCTCCCCTTGTGTAGTAGCCTCGTGGCGAAAGTGTCTATGTTTCGCGCTCTGACCCAATAAACCCCTTGGGCTGCATGAGGGGCTACGAGGACGTGGGGACTTTGCATAAGCTTCGATAGCTCTTGGAGAGGCTGTGCAACCCACAGCTTTTGTTTGCCCGCGCCTTTCGCAAGCATGTGCTGCTTCGGCGGCGGTTTCGTATTCGCATGTTGAGCTCTCACATGCCTGCCACGCGTTGATGGGTTCGGGTTTGTTGCTCCTCTGCGGTATACATTTTGGTCCATGGAATAGTAATCCATTGATCACACGCTTTTTCTCAGCTGTAACATTTCCCTTGCAGGTGCTGCTGACAAGGCCCTTCCCTGCCCACCGACGGGGACTAGTTGCGTCAGCCGTTGCTGCATGCGTACAGCACGAGGCAGCAGTTGCTGCTGCAGCTCGGGAGTCGAAAAGAGGTAATGGTGCGACTAGACTTCCGAAGAAGGAAGAAGTCAGATTTCCTGGAGGGATGTTTATTTTTGACGGCGATACAGTTGGAAGAGAGCCCCGACCCACAGCAGGACAGTGCGCGCCTGATTGACCTTTCACGTTGACTTCTGGCGATGAGCATGACCTTCGAAAAGAAGCAAAGGACAGAGCACATCTCACCGGGTGTAATGTAGCAGTAAAATGAAACCAGATGCGTAAAACCTGTCAGGGTTGTGCTGGGCAGCTGCTGAAGCATTGCACACTTCGATTGTAGACAGTGGGAAACAGTTGTTTTCGAAGTAAAAGTGGCTAGAGAAATACCTGGTCAGGAAGGGGAACAGCTGGGATTCATGGCTACTGCAGCTGATTGTTGGCTGCAACATTCCGTTCAGCAGTTGCTGCTGTGGGGATAACTGTTGCGTAGGATGTGCATGGCCGCAGAAGGCAGAATTCCCGAGACGGGAGGATTCTTGAGAGCTGAAAGGCAGCAGCTTGGTGCGTGAGGACAGATTCCTTTCGCATTCCTCAGCAGCAACTGCCTTTGCAGTCGCAGCAGCTCCAGTAAACCGTGGCAGTGCACCTGGGGAGCTGCGGGCGTTAAGATGAGGTCGAAGGTGTGGATGCTTCTCATCCCATGGTGGGTATTTTAACTGCTGCTGCATTCCTTCCATTCTGTCATGCTTGTTAAACGACGATGGGGGGCGGGTGGGAACTGGAGAGTCGGTTAGGCGGACCAATATATCCCCCGCCAATCTCCAAATGCGTGTTCAACTGATTAGTGCAAACAGAGAAAAGGCTAGGAGGAAGTCTGAAGAGGTGTTGCGCTCATATACGGCCAAACTGCAGATGACAGTTGGGGGAGCCCGCCAGTGGAGGCCCAGCTAGGGAAGCGGAAAGAAATCGCACTCCTGAAAGTCATAAAGCTGCTGCTTGGTACTAAGTGATATGTAATATTCCCAGTGGAAACTGTGGGTTTTCGAGTCCCCGTATCTTTGCGTGTCCAGGTGACCCTATTGTAGGCGTGCAGAATAATACCGATTAAACTGCAGTACTCTTCAGAGCATGGTGTTAACGCTGTCAGCACCAACTGACTTGTCGACAAATTTAACTATTTTTACCCGGAAGTGGGGGATGATTCCTCCTCGGCTAGCCCTGTCCACGCCTCGTGTTGCCACAGCCCGCTATTCCACTGAGGCGGTGGCGCCTGTCTATCTGTCAAATCACCGTGAATAGACCTACGCGCCATTCAGTACCCTCAAATAATCCATAGAATTACAATAATATAAACTGTTAGTAGGTTCCGTTCAAACTAGGCGCATGAAAGCTATTCGAGTTCTGCTGCGCCTTGGCACTACAGAAGCGATCTTGGCGCGGCTCGCTGTGTCCCAACCTGCGACAAGTCCCCACCCAACCTTAGCCGATACTGGAACTTCCACCCGTATTCTACTTCAAAGGATGTGTTCGCTCACACATTTTACTTACAATATGCATGCTTATCCGAATCATTATTTAGTCCTAGACACACACGGTCATACGATATGGGCTCCGCTGCGGACCCGCTCCCGCCAGCACAGTATTGGCACTACAGCTGAGGACCCGAGCAGCCCACAACCTGCAGCGACAAGGCGGAACAGAAATATCTTCTCGGTTGCAGTGATAAATTGTATGAATCGAGAGGAAATGAGTCCATTACTCGAAAACCGTGCATACTATGCAATGCCACTCAATCCGTTATGGCCATTCATTTCATCTCTACGCTAAACAGGTGAGCGCCCTACCTAAACCAGTCTAAATAGTGAAAATAATAGAAAATCTGTTTACGCGGTTTGGTAATTCTCTATCTAGGGCTTCAGCATGAATATTTCGTTTAATGGCCAAGAGGTAATTGGACCGAATATGAACAGCATTGACAAGTGCTGTTTTGGGCTACTCGTCAGGCTCAGTCTAAGGGGAAGAGGAAAACAAGAATAATGGTGCGAGACGGTGTGGTCGTTCTGAAATGTCTCTTCCTGTCTCAATTTGGGAAGGTGCAATTTAGTTTGGGTAGATCAGGTGTACAAACTTCAGCCACATCTCTAGCCGCAGGGTTCGCCACTGTAAGCTATGGCCTTAAGAAGAATCAAAAGCGTTAAGGGCAATTCTAGTGCGGATAAAATCACAATACACCGTTTTTCTTGCATTCCCTGCGGGCTTTTTTCTTGGCGTCGCTCGGGGGATAGTGCAGTTGCACTACCGCACGGAGAATACCACTGTAAGGAAAATAGGCATAAGCGGCTGGTGGTTTATTTGAAAATGGCAAGAGCAAAATGTGGCACAGTGGAACGCGCATCCAGGCTTGTGTGAATGCTCCTGGCCAGAGGCTAGCACCTTCCACTTGCCCTGTGGTAGCTAACAACTCATACTTAAAGTTCTAAATGTGGTGGAGCACACTAACTCGTTACTTCTGTAGTACATTGTCTACAAAATATACTGCAGAAGTTGTAAGGCGTCTGCCGTGTATCTAGTTGTCATCAGGGGTACTACGAGCCTGCTTTCGCTGCTCACAGGCACACTGCATTCTTCCCAGAGTGTTCGTTTGCACCGAAACCTATAAATTAACGTCACTGTTGCACTCTTTTCGAAGAGCGGGAGGAGCTGCGAAATCAAAAAAGCTTCCGGTGATATCGGCCTAGCAAGTGCTTCGTGCAACGCTTAAATCAAGAGCATGAACAAAACAAAACAAAACGCTTACAGATGTCTGCTTCTGATGGCTGCCTGTTTGTCTTACATTTGGCAGCATCCGTCAATTCGATTCTGCCTGTGAAAGCTAAGCTTCCGCACTGCTCTGCCTAGTCTTCTTGCTGGTCGAACTTTCCGCCTAGACAGCGACTTGGCAACAAATAATTGACTCAATGACAAAGGGTAAATCAGTTCACAGCTGCTGATGGGCTGCACTGCGAAAAGGGATGGAAGCCTTGTCGGAATCCCTCGGCACAGTTGCATGTAGAGGATGTTGCAATCCTCTGGACGGAATCAAAATAAAAAAGGAATTAACCCATTCTTTTCTTGTGAAAAGACCAGATATGCATCTTTCTTCCGAATCCTGCTTGATCCCTCTTCGCACAGAAGACTGGAGCTAGGAGCAGACCGCGCCCTTCAAACTCATTCCATCTACCCATATTCCGTCACCTCCCCTGACCCTAGCTATTTTGACCGGATCCCTTATGATTAATGCTACCGGATGGGCCGGGTGGCTTACCTTGGGTGGCTGCATCTGAGCCTACGTTTGCTAGCAGTCGATGGCTGTACAGGTCCGCACTTCTGGGTCTGGGCTTCACTTCTTTACGTGGAATGTAATTATCTGAAGGAGAGCGTTTAACGTTTGGGCTGGCGCCACCACTTGTCCTCTCAGGGAAGCGGGAGCTTGCGGAGCTGACTTTGATGCGGTCGGGCAGGATTTTTCCCGGTTTCGGCTCCCGTTCAACATTTTCTTCGGGGTGCTCATGAGGGGTAGGAAGTGGGTGAGGATGGGCTTCGGGGCTTTTTTCTTTCTGTTCAGATGACTCCTCGTGGGGGTTCGTAGGTGGCATCAGAGGCTTCCCGGGAGAAGAGCCTTCATGAGGACCATCTTGGCCTTGCTTTGCAGGGGACGGCGTTGGCTTGGGCGATTCGTGTTCTTTGAGTGAGGGAGGCGCCACTACAACAATGGGCGAAATCCCTGATGGATGCTTATCTTCCACCGTCTCCACATGGTTTCCTTCTGCACTTGGCTGTTCCTTGTCTTGAGGCGGTGGCCCAGTTGGTTCCACTGCAACTCCCTCTGATTGTGCTCCTTCCTCCTGGGTAGTGGCCTGTGCCTCCTCAGTCTCCTGCGGATTGTTCGCTTCCTCGTTCTTGTCTGACGGTATTATGACAACTGACTGATGAGGACGCTCCTCCTCCTTGGCCTGCAAAGGAGGATTTCCTCGATGTACCGCCGGAGGGGTTGGAGGTGGCGGGCCCCGCGGAAAAGGTTGTTCGCCGCTCGGTCCTGAACCAACAAGGGACATGAAAAACATTTTGTAATGCAGTGAGAAGGGAATGTAACACGTTTATCGGTTGACTCTTACGAAGCAGCACAATGCGGAAAGGTGAACAGACCTGCAGCTTCGTCTAGGGAACCTATGCGGGGTTCTGGGTGTCCATTGCTGCCAGAATGTTCGTCGTGTGTCTCGCCGCCGCCGTCTTCACCATGGCCAGGTTCATTGCCTTCGCTTGAAGGAACCGAGTACAAGGAGACAACCACCTCATCAAAGGTCTGTGGGTCCTTATCAGATGGAGAAAACGGTTTCATTTGTGGCATACCAATCCTGGAACAGTTTTTCTGCACGCGTTTCTTGTCAGAGTCCGTTAGCAACTTGCTCTTAACGACGCTTCTTACGGCCTGCACGAGGAGCGTATGAGGTTCTAGGACTTCTTCTATTGTCATGGACCCCCAGCTTAATGACAACACAGCTTTCAAAAGACTGCGATCCGTTTCCGAGCCTTCCTGTGAGTTGATTGCACAGGTCAATTGTCTTCTGAAGAAGGTTTCTGCAATCCCAATGCTGAGTGCTGCCCAAGCATGAACCTGGGCGGACGTCTCTTTTACCTCATCGTGGCATCTCGACAGAAGATACTGGGCAACGCGGCGTGTGTGCGAAGCACCAGCAGCGCGTGAGGCCTCCAACAAGTTGTTGAAGGCATTCCCAGGCGATGTAGGGCTTTCGTTGGCTTCCGTAAGAGCCCGTTGCGACAGGATCTTCTGAACAACTAGGGCTGCAAAATGCGAAGCAAACCAACGACACACACATTTAATGGTGGAGAAATCATTCTCGTTTTGGGTGGAGGCCTCCATCACAGAAAGCTGCGCTCAGGAGCATGCGCTGCTTAGGGCCTAGGACAGTTAGGTTCCCAGTGGCTGTGTCCAGGTATCTTTGCCTGTCGTACTTGAATCGATACACCACTTCAGCCCCTTCCTGATATTTTCGTCGCTGGCAGCGGCCTGATCTTCCTGCAGTATGAGGTTGAAGCTCCCTGCCATCCAGGCGGCGCTATCCTCGGACATGCCGGATTGTGCATCGTGTTGCATGTGGTAATCTAAATAAGCCGAGTGGACGCTGCGGTATGCATCTAAAAGAGCTGCTGCCTGTGCACAGGCTGCCATTACTTGGGGCCCTCCCACAGCTTCATTGGGATGGCGGAGACGAAACACTTGCATGAGGGTTTTTACCAAGTGCTGCCGGTAAGTCTGTGTCGACACCTGAGGGAAGAAGGAGGGCCTCGAACAGCCTGAGTACATTTGGCAGAAGGAAGCTCGTAAATCATAGGATAATTGTGATTTGCAAAATGTCTTTGTTGCCTGAAATGACAAGTATAAGAGTTCTACTCCGTAGAATGGCTGTCGAGGCAGAAATGCGCCACACAGTGCTTACCCGCGAACTTAACGAAAAGCGGTCGTGCCGGTTGGCCTGCAGCACCTGCACAAGGAATGCACAAGGTGACTGCAGAATGAGAAACATATGAGGAGTTTCATGGGGAGCCTACTGCACAGCACTTGACCCACAGTTTCTGCAGCAACTGTCTGCAGCACACCGCCAGGGGGCAGAGGCGCTGTGACGGAATAGAAAGCCGACTCACCTAAGCAGCTGCAGATAAGCACGACAATACCGACAAACAGGCATTTTCCAACCATCCTTTGTCATGGATGAACGCGTCAATAATTCTATGCAGATCCTTCAGAAGAGCATTCAACTACTCTAGTTCTGTGGAGGCTTGTCTGATGTCCTGCCTGACTGTGCGTTCTTCAAAAATCACACGTAAGAGCAAATTGGCATTTTTATTTTTGTCTTCACACCGTTTGCATTTTCATACTCTAGAGGTCACTCGAGTCTCCTCCGGTCGTGTACACGAGCAGGCCTCGGACAGTTGCAATTGTAAGCATTCCAGAAACCACACGACGCAGCTAAAGTCAGGCTATTGATACTCCCTTTCGGTCAAACTTTTCCTTCTCCCCTTCAATGAACATTCTTCTGCAGGCATAGGCTGCACAGACCCTACTGACCCAGTGGTTTGCGCGGAAGGAGACCGCCCGGCCCCGTTCCACAGTGGCGGCGCTCCGTCTAGTTCGCAGCAATACCAATATGCATCAAAGAGGTTATATGGTAGACCAGAGGTGCAACTATTGCTTATACAAAAGCGAATCAAACTAGAAGACCGTCTGTAGTTGATTATGGAACAAAGTTGAGCCAGATTAAATGGCAGCACCTCCCCGGTTCCGGGCTGGCCCAGTAGTTTGCGGCACTACAAAGTTGCATCGGAGCAACTACAGTGGTTGGAGGACAAAACACACTTGCAATTGTCGTATATATGGAATCGAATCAAACAAGGAGTTCGTCTGTAGTTAATTAGAGTTCAAAGTAGACCCAGATTAAACGACCGCACGGGTGGGTGGCTACCGGCCACCCGCACAACGGTGAAAGAAATAACCTCAGTTCCATTTTGGCAAACAAACCAAAGATCACTGAAATTAGTTCTGCTTTTCATGTTCATTTTATTAGTTTAATGGACAGATACAGTTCTACTGCCGCATACGTAGACGAGTTATGACCGTAGAAGAGAAGGTTGCTCTTTACACTTGGTAGCGCTCCCGGGGATTAGGAAGTTGTTTTGCTTTCTACCCCTTACACATTAAATTATCTGCCTTTTTATTTCATTTGATTGATGGACCCTTTCGCCCCGTAAGTCAAACGGGCACCCACGTAATGTGTGTGTGATTGGCACACCTGATCTAACACCCCTCATAATGCCTAGCGTATGAGAGGCGAGCCGGATCTGACAGGCAAACGCTCAATTACCTCCGATCGTTGCACGTCAAGGCACAGTGGAGCCTTTTTCTACTGGTGCACATAAGAAACCAGTCACCACGGCTGGTGTCAACACCTGGATACAGCTATGGAAATTTTCCGATTAGGGCGGGAGTTAGAACACCTGCACAATTTTAGGCAGCAGATATGAATAAATATGGAGATTTTATGTCGGTCGTCTTACGGCAGTCTTCAGCTGAAGACAAAAGAGAACTTTTCTCGTTCCTGTAGAGCATCGATTCACGGAGATAAACATGGAGCAAACACTCCTGGGGCAGACATTTAGGATAATGCCTACTTGGAGTCACCCTGGAGTACTGGATGTACCTAAAGGAAACAGGCTCTGAGCCGAGTGATTTGCCTCTCTTGCGACGAAGCTTGATACAGCGTTTCAGTACTACCAACAGCAGCACTCATGTACAAAGGTGCCGGCATACGGCACGCTTGCGCACCAAGTGGTCAGAAAAGCTACAACAGATACGCTCCTCCTCCCCCACCCAAGCGCTAGAAGGGCTACCATTGGTCCAAGGCTCAAATATGCATCGAGGAGCTATTGCGTTCGGCCCGGGACGATACGGCGCATCTCAGCGGTGGTTTACATGGCCTCAAATCCATACTGGCATTATGAACTACAGAAGCGTCAGTAGGTATTCACCTGCGCGAGAGACAAGGATCGCTGCTGTGTGCTCTGGTCGAGCGTACCTTCAGGTCCGTGTCAGCTAGTTTTACAAAATATCTCCAGCGGTGGAGAAAGGCGACCGACGAATCCTATGGTCGTCAGCCACTCTTAATTATCCACATTTCGATGAGTGCAGTCAGAAGAGAGACAAAGCACTCTCCCACATATGCTCACCGTCTTAGCAGAGGATGGAGCAGTGTTACCGGATCGTCTAACTTGGAAAGATTCCCCCGATGCCCTGAGCTGAACGCCGGTGGGGACACTTCTGGAGCTGCAGGAGAGGAGACATCCTGCCGTGATCTGCAACGAACCTTGCTGCAACAAGGTGCAAGACAGCCACAGAATCAAGCACAAACAAGCCTTCGTAACTGTGTGCACGAGCACTGTATACATCAATTGAAAGACTTCTTGATGCGTTATGTTTGGGTACTGGGGCTCGGAAAGGGTTCATGCGGCCACTTCAGACCAACGTCATAATCGTGCAAACTATGCTATTTATGCGACCTGTACGTGAATGAACAAACTCTATTCAAAACCGGCTCCTGTGAACTTGTCTGTATAGAGATAAGTAAGAAAAACCCAAATTTTGGCATGGGGAGTTCACTCGAAATTGGTCACGTTTTCTAACTTACGGCGTTTACGAGAGAGAGCAAAGCACCAGCTAGTTTCCCAGCCAACCATTAGGGATAGTTCATTAGCCCGTGCGTGCATGCGTTCATCCGCTTTAGTTGGAGCAAACGAGAGCATTTTCGTTGCGCGTACCAGCTGAAGTGGTGCGTTGGGTATATCAGCAGGGTGTTGAGATTCCGACTGCCGATATTCACCCCTGTTGTTTACCTCCATTTCAGCAATAATGGTTAACACTCCACCCCGGTTACTTGTTAATGCCCTGAATGACCAAAACTATTAGAAAAAACATACGGGCAAGTGACACATCTTGATCGACATGGCAAATGTGAACTCCTGTGTCATTTGTTCACCAAAATACGGGAAACAGAGTTCTACACCTGCAGCCAGAACAACAGCACCTAAACAGGCAGCAAGCAGGTCAGTTTCCGCAGTCAAACGTCAATAACTTGAGTCCTAAAGTTGCAAATCAGATTTGCCTTCGTCACTATGTCTGCTTCCCTCCGCTCCCTTCTACACCCGCCTCACAAAACCAAACGAACCCCCAAGTTTCTCGGGAACAGCCAAGAGAACAGCGCCTACGCTCTTTGCCTTGCTTTTATCATGCCATGTGTAATTTGCCTCCTGATACATAATTTATCAACACATCTATACTGCAACTATACATTCAACTGGTACATCCTCCTTTGGCTAAGTTTGTCACCTGCAAAACATCTTCGCACAAAACAGCGTCCACTAGTCGCAAGTACTCTTGCTTGCTCAGAGTACACCACAGTAGGACTGCTAGCAATCAGACTTCAACGTAATAATTAGTGTTGCAATCCGTTCCTCTTCTTCTTTGGCGATATGATATTCTGTTTACTGAGTTATGGCAAAAGGAATAAAGACAAGTGGAGTATCGAGGAGCAAGCCCATGTGTACTTAATTGTTTCTTAGCGGGTAAAGTGTTTATACGGAGCACTGCAAATATATAAACTAAGCCTCATCTGTCTTCAGATGTAGGAAAATAAAAAGCGAAACTGCGCTGGGAGATGAATAGGTTCGAGTGAATAATAAGATTTATTTCACACAGTTTTGTAGTGCACTCCAACACAAACGGTCGGCGAAAAGTATGTGTAAAAATAAATACATACTGTAGAAAAACATATATATATATATATATATATATATATATATA